>NW_012110363.1:3494447-3547912 GCF_000951045.1 Mandrillus leucophaeus
CAATTCTATGCATTGTCACATAATGTGATTTAGGATTGAGGAGTTTGTAAATATTACAATTAAAAATGCTCTTAGGCATTCTCCAAGCCACCACTTCACCAGATAGATAAGAAAATGAGACCTACAAAGATGTAGGGGTTTGCCAAAGCCATGCGGTACCACAGCCTCTGGGCTCTGTGGCATACGTTCTTTGCACCAATGACTCACGTTTAATACTTTACTTTCACAGTGCCAAGAAAATTACAAAAGAAAACTTCCCAATTTATCTTCTTAATCATTTATACATGACTGGTTATTAGAGGAGCATATGATTAATATACTTGTGTACAATGTTTATTTTTAAAAATTAAGGATTGTCCCTACAATGTATAACACATTTTGTCAAGGTAGAGCAACATTCCTGCCCATACCACTTCGCAATTGAGTTGCTTGAAAGAGATAATTTGGCTTTAGAAATAAGTGAATCAGTCTTTACATAACATATTCATTTCTTAAGTTGGAAAATTGTTTTGGAGTTTAGAACTCCTCTTTGAATAGTGATGATGTCTAGGATAGTGAAGATTAAATTGCAGCATTAAAAAAATGTTTGTGATTTCAAGTCCTTGCAGGCTGTGCTATGGACTGGGAGTTGCAGATGGCTGTAGCTATCTTTACTAGACCCTCAAGACCTTAATGGAAACATAATGATGTGAAGAATATTAAGGTGCTTTTGTTGTTTTAAAATACAGCCATCTTGATCACTTTCTTATATATTTCCACCCCACCATCTTTCCTCCTGTAACAATTATAGAGACTGAGGTGGGGAATAGACAAAAATGACATATTTTTCAGGATATTATACCATATTTAAGAAAGTCCTCAGCCTTTTTTTGAATCTCTTTGATATAAACTCCATCAAAAGTACACTTTCAAAGGTGGTAAGCACATTCATACAAGGATATATTGTTCAATTTTTGCAGAGTTTCTATGCTGAGTGAGGCATTATCTGTAAGTGCTGTAGTTTAGTTCAGTGGACGTATTCTGTCCCATCAATCTCTGTGCTACCGTGAAGAATGCTAGATGAACAAAAGTACCTTTTAGTTGGTAAGCCTCTGCTCAGTGTGGGATCAGATAGGGAAAGGATTTACATATGTTTTCTTTAAACTCTCTTTTCCTGCTTAGGTTAACTTTGAAATGACCTGGATATGATGAAGGGATGGTTATATATTTTAGTTTCTTGTAGATATTTCAACAGAGCCAACATTTTATGTCCTTTTCATAGTGATGTTGAGAATGGAATGGTAGGATTTTTGCTCTGATTCAACACCCCATAGTTTTTGTTGCCATCGACAATCCGCACACCAATAGGGTGCCACACTTATTGATAAAAGCTTTACTATTACACTCCCCACATTGTTGTATCATCACACAAATCTGAATATAGGTGCTGAAGTTATTCCCAAGAGAAACTGTGAAGCAAAGCAACCAGAACTACCCTGTAATATAGTGCTTTGTTTTCAGTCAAATTAGTTGAAATATATGAGGGTGTTTTTCTAAAGTTCTCATTTTAACATTTTGCTTGTAGTTAGGGGTATATTGAAATAGAAAAGACAAAACTCACCTTTATCACTATTCCCCACGTTCAGCCACATTGAAATGAGACTTGTATGTAGATTACACCCAAAGCAAGACCTCTGCTCTGGCTTTTCCCTCAAACTTTCATTGAGCTCTCTATGTAGATGAAATATCAGCACTCCTCCCCTACTCCACCTACTTCAAACAACTCTCTCCGTCACACCAGATATTTTCATTTAAAGCCTTGATTCTATCAACAGCATTACCATTTTCTAGGTCATTCAAGATTAAATTGTTAAGTTTTCTTTTACTTTTTTCCTTATCAAATGAACTCTCTCTGTCCTGACATCTAAATTATTCCTAAAATTAGTTGAAGCCACATTTATGTCTTATATCTATTCTCTCTTTTGTATTTCAACCATTGCAATGATCTCTTTAACCCTTCTAAATGTTTGCACGTAGCATTGTCTTACCACTATATATTTAATAACACAACCCTGAGTGGAAATAGTAGGAAGCATTTATTGCCAAACAAATTAAGTCAGAGTATTTTTTAAAATAAATATTTGTTACATATAATCTTCTCCCCATAATGAACATACAAGTATGCCATGCTCAGTTTATAAAGGACTACTTACTGTGCCATCACACATCTATCCATTATGTTACAGCTTTGCTTTTGGCCTCTCATCTTTTCATGCTGAACTCCCCTTTGCAAAATCTGCCTGCCAAAATTCTACCCACATATTGAGGCAAAGCTCATATGTCTTTTAGTTGCCTGAAACTATTCAACTTTTAATCAGCTATTTTTTTTTATTATACTTTAACTTCTGGGGCACATGTGCAGATCATGCAGTTTTGTTACATAGGTATACACGTGCCATGGTGGTTTTCTGCACCCATCAACCCATCACCTACAATAGGTATTTCACCTAATGTTATCCCTCCCCTAGTCCCCCATCCCCAACCGGCTCCGGTGTATGATGTTTCCCTGACTGTGTCCATGTGTTCTCATTGTTTAACTCCCATTTATGAGTGAGAACATGTAGTGTTTGGTTTTCTGTCCCTGTGTTAGTTTACTGAGAAGGATGATTTCCAGCTTCATCCATGTCTCTGCAAAGGACATGAACTCATCTTTTTAATGGCTACATAGTATTCTGTGGTGTAATATGTGCCACATTTTCTTAATCCAGTTTATCACTGATGGACATTTGGGTTGGTTCCAAGTCTTTGCTATTGTGAATAGTGCCATAATAATCATATGTGTGCATGTGTCTTTATAGTAAGAATATTTATAATCCTTTGGGTATATACCCAGTAATGGGATTGCTGGGTCAAATGGTATTTCTAGTTCAAGATCCTTGAGGAATCACCACACTGTCTTCCACAATGGTTGAACTAATTTACACTCCCACCAACAGTGTAAAAGCATTCCTATTCCTCCACATCCTCTCCAGCATCTCTTATTTCCTGACATTTTAATGATCACCATTCTAACTGGCATGAGATTGTATTTCATTGTGGTTTTGATTTGCATTTCTCTAATGACCAGTGATAATGAGCATTTTTCGTATGTTTATTGGCTGCATAAATGTCTTCTTTTGAGAAGTGTCTGTTCATATCCTTTGCCCACTTTTTGATGGGGTAGTTTTTTTCTTATAAATTTATTCGAGTTCTTTGTAGATTCTGGATATTAGCCACTTGTCAGATGGATAGACTAGAAAACTTTTCTCTGATTCTGTAGGTTGTCTGCTCACTCTGATGATAGTTTCTTTTGTTGTGCAGAAGCTCTTTAGTTTAAGTAGATCCCAATTGTCCATTTTGGCTTTTGTTGTCATTGCTTTTGGTGTTTCACACATGAAGTCTTTGCCCATTCCTATGTCCTGAATGGTATTGCCCAGGTTTTCTTCTAGAATTTTTATGGTTTTAGGTCTTCTGTTTAAGTCTTTAATCCATCTCGAGCTGATTTTTGTATAAGGTGTAAGGAAGGGGTTCAGTTTCAGTTTTCTGTGTATGGCTAACCAGTTTTCCCAGCACCATTTATTAAATAGGGAATCCTTTTGCCATTCCTTGTTTTTGTCAGGTTTGTCAAAGATCAGAGGGTTGTAGATGTGTGTTGTTATTTCAGAGGTCTCTGTTCTGTTCCATTGGTCTATAGATCTGTTTTGGTACCAGTACCATGCTGTTTTGTTTACCATAGCCTTGTAGCATAGTTTGAAGTCAGGTAGCATGATGCTTCCAGCTTTGTTCTTTTTGCTAAGGATTGTTTTGGCTATGTGGGCTCTTTGTTGGTTCCATATAAAGTTTAAAGTAGTTTTTTTCCAATTCTGTGAAGAAAGTCAATGGTAACTGATGGTGGTAGCACTGCATCTATAAATTACTTTGGGCAGTATGGCCATTTTCATGATATTGATTCTTCCTATCCATTAGCATGGAATGTTTTTCCATTTGTTTGTGTCCTCTCTTATTTCCTTGAGCAGTGGTTTGTAGTTCTCCTTGAAAAGGTCCTTCACAACCCTTGTTAAGTTGTATTCCTAGGGTTTGCTTTTTTTTTTTTTTTTTTTTTTTCACTCTTGTTGCCCAGGCTGGAGTGCAGTGGCGTGATCTCAGCTCACCGCTACCTCCACCCCCCAGGTTCAAGCGATTCTCCTGCCACAGCATCCTGAGTAGCTAGGATTACCAGCACGCACCAACATGCCTGGCTAATTTTTGTATTTTTAGTAGAGACAAGGTTTCACCATGTTGGCCAGGATGTTCCCAAAGTACTGGGATTACAGGTGTGAGCCACCATGCCTGGCCCTTAGATATTTTATGCTGTTTGTAGCAATTGTGAATGAGAGTTCACTCATGATTTGGCTCTCTGTTTGTCTGTCGTTAGTGTATAGGAATGCTTGTGATTTTTGCACGTTGTTAATCAGCCATTTTTGTTTCCTGCACTTTCCTAGAATACTTATTTGAATGTGCTTTTATATGATTCCTGGTAAACATGTTGTCTTCCCTATCTATGAGACTAACAGCTCCATGGAAAGAGATCATGTCTCATTTAATGTTTAATATTCACCACAGAATATCTATCTGTCAATGTATGTATGTATGTATGTATCTATCTATCTATCTATTTATCTATCTATCATCTATCATCTCTCTCTCTTCAATATTTCCCACATTTATTGAGGTATAATTGAAGTACAATAAAATGTACATATGTAAACGTATAAAATTTGATCATTTTTATAACATATGTATATACTTATAAAACTACCAAAATCAAGACAATGAACATGTTCATCAGCCCTCTAGTATTTTTCTGTGTTCTTCTGTATTTCATGTCTCCCTTATCACCATTTACAGGTAGCAAGTAATGTTGTTTTAGTCACTATATATTAGATCACATTTTCTCCAGTGTCATATAACAAAAGTCATACCATGATCATACCATGTGCACTTTATGTCTACCTATCTTATTTAACTCGGCAAAATAATTTTGATATTCATCTACATTACTATAACGGCAGTTCATTTACCTTCATTACTGAGTAATATTTTATTACATAAACATACCACAATTATTTGAGTTTTCTTCTAGTTTCGAGTTACAAATCATGTTGCTAAGAAAACCATATACAATTCTTCCTGTAGACATACATTTTCATTCCGTTTGAGTAAATACCTAGGAATTGAAAGGCTGTGTCACTTGATATATGTGTGCTTAATTTTTAAAGAAAATTCCAGATTGTTCTCATAGGTGGTACCATTTTAAATTCCCTCTTGCAAAGTATGAGCTTCAGTTGCACAACAGCCTTGAGAACACTTGACCAATTATCTTATTTTTACCCATCTAATCAATACATAGTGTTACCTCAATTTGTGATTTAATTTACATTTACATTGTAACTATTTTGAGTCACAAGAGTTATTTAGTTATATTTTTTATTTTTTGAAAGAGTCTCGATCTGTCACCAGGCTGGAGTGCTTTGGAGCAATCTTGACTCACTGCAATCTCTGACTCCATGGTTCAAACAATTATCCTGCCTCAGCCTCCTCAGTAGCTGGGACTACAGGGATGCACCACCATGCCTAGCTTTTTTTTTAATTTTTTTCTTTCTAGTAGAAACGGGGTTTTATCATGTTGGCCAGGATGGTCTCGATCTCCTGACCTCATAATCCTCCCGCCTTGGCCTCCCAAAGTGCTGGGATTACAGGTGTGAGCCACTGCGCCAGACTCACAAGAGTTATTAATATGTTCTGAGTTCAGGTTCTTCCCCTGACTGTATGTTACGAATACTTTGTTAAGGATTATTCATGAGAGATATTGTTCTTAATTTCTCTTTTTATAATGCTTTTGTTAGGTTTTGATATTCAGTTTGTGTAGGCCTCATAAAATGAGTTGGGAAATAATCCTTCCTGTATTTTCTACTGTATGCATATTAGAAATATGTATATATACAAAATCTATTTTTCATTGTATTCCTCTGTTTATAATGTATAGTATTCTAGGTGTATATAGTGTAGCATTTGTCTAATTTATTCCATGAATGTTTGATGGAATTCTCCAGAGAACCATATGGGCCTATTTTCCTTTTGTGATATTTTTTGATAACAGGTTCATGTTTCAAAAAATGCATATAGGGCTACTTAATTTTCAGTTTCTTATCGTGTCTTTTTTGTTTTGTTGCATTTTTCAAGAAACTTTCTATTCTTTTCAATGTGTTAAATTAATTGATATTCAGTTTTTCAAAATATTATCTTATTATTCATTTAATTACTGAAGAGTCTGTCACAATAATCCCTTTTCTGTTCCAGATATTGATCATTCATAATCCAAGCTAAGGATTTGTCAATTTTGTCAATCTTTTTAGAGAATCAGCCAATCTTCTCTGCTAATTTTCTCCTTTGACTGTTTTTTTTATTTCCTTTACTTTTTGCTCTATATTTTTATAATTTTCTTTCTTGTACTTACTTTGACTTTGCATTGTTCCTTTTTGAATCTAGTTCTTAAAGTAAACCTAGGTCATTGATACTTTTATTTTCTTATTTCTATTACAAGCATTTAAAAGTTTAAGTTTTCTGCTTTAGCTACATTCTACAAATTTTGAAACGTTGTATTTTCATTATGATTTCAATTCACATTGTGATTTTATATTTGATCTCTGAATTATTTAGAAGTATACCATTTAAAACCTGGATATTTTATCTTTCTCAAATTTTTTTTTGATATCTACTTTTTATTTTCTATTTGTATGTCTTAATTTTTATTAATTTCTAATTTAATTTAATGGTGGTAAAACAGTCCTTTTAAATGTAATACTTGTTTTATTAACCAGCATATGGTCTGTCTTGGTGAATGTTCCATTTGCACTTGAGAAAAATGCATATTGTGAAATTCCTGGCTGTAGATCAAAGCAGTTTGTAGTGTTTGTAATGTTCTACAGATTGTCTATATTCTTAGTGATTTTTTTTGGTCTGGTTGTTCCATCAATTGCCAAGATAGAAATATTAAAATCTCTTGCCATTATTGTGGACTGGTCTGGATTTCCCTTAAACTTTGTCTGTTTTTGTTTAACATACATTGAGACTCTATCATTAAGCACATGGTCAGTAAATATTGCATATATTTCTGATGACATTTTTCCTTTTATTATAGAAAACAGATCCTCTTTATTTCTGAGGAGTGCTCTTATCTCAAATTCTGTTGTAACAGATAATAAGACAGCTATTATAGCCTTCTTTTGCTTCCTCTTTGCGTTTTACATTTATTTCTGTCCATTTAATTTAAACTCTTATAGTCATCTCATAGTAAGACGTTAGTTTAAATTTTTTTTCATGGTTTGCCTTTTATTGGAATGTTGACATTATTACTACTTAACATAATGTTTCATGTATTTGAATTTAGGTCTACCATTTTGTTATTTATGTTTTGCGTGTCCCCTCTGTTTTTGTCTCTCTGTTTCTAATCTTTTTGCTTCTTTTGTGCTATATAAATGGATTTTGGTATCTTTTTAATTAATCTATTGGCTTTCATGCAATATCTCATTGCACTTTTTTAGCAGTTGCTCTGTGGATCAATAAATGCATACTTAAACTTTTATGGTCCACTAGATGTAAAATGCAGAAACTTGCAAACCTATAGATTAATATTTGACTGATTTTTACTTTATGTTTTTACCTATGTTATATCTCTACAGATGAAAACCACACCAGAACATTTCATTTTAATATTCAACATATTTTAAAACTCATGTAAAAACATTTTTTACATCTACCCTGATATTCACCTTTCCATTGCATTTCCTTCATTCTGAAGAAACAAGTTTCTCCTAGTACCATATTTTTCAGACTAAACAACTTCATTTAGTATTTCTTTTAAGTCTAAGCCTCCTAGGGATTGATTTTCTACACTTTCTTTAATCTAAAAATGTAGGGTTCTTTTTTTTTTTTATTCCTGAAGGATATTTTTGGTCATTTTCTTGAATCAGTTATTTCCTTTCAATACTATAAAAAGCTGTTCCTCCATCTTCAGACCTCGGTAGTTTGTGATAAGAAACTCATAGTCATTTGAAAAATTAATTGCTCCTCTGTAAACAATGTCTAGTATTCGTTAGCTGCATTCACAACTTTTTTTTGAAATCTTTTTTTTTTTTTTACCAACTTGATTATGAAGCATCTAAAAGGCACAGTTTTCCTTATGTTTTCCTGCTTAGATTTACTGACTTTCTAGGATCTATGAATTTCTGTGTTTCCCAAGTTTGAGCCATTGCTGCTTGTTATTTATTCACATATCTATTGTGCCTCAACCTCTGTTCTCTCTTCTGGAACTCGAATTATGCACGTTTGACATTTTTATTTTATTCCACAGATTCTTCAGGCTCTGTTCCTGAAGAATCAGAATTTTTGCTATCACAACATTTACCGCTTTTGTGTCATTTGTAATTTGCTGTTAAACCCATTCATTGAGGTTTTATTTCAGACATTGCACGTTTCAACTTGAATTTTGTACTTGGTTCTGTATTATATTTTCCTGAAAGTTCCTATGTTTCAGTTCAGTATGCTCCTATTTACCCCATAAAACATCGTTTTATAACTGATTTAAAGTTTCTGTCAGATAGTTTCAACAGCACGGTCATCTTGGGGTTGGTATCTGTTGATCATATTTTCCCATGAGAAGTTGTTACACTTTTCTAGTACTTTGCAGCTTTGATAATTTTAAATTGTATCTGGATATTGTAAATATCATGTAGTCTCTGAGTCCTGTTTAACTCTTTGAAGAATGTTGATGTTTTCATATTATCTGAAAACCAAGCTGGCGAGGTTGAGATTATAATTTCCGATTTGCCTTCTGTGTACAGTGATTTAAACCTCAGCTTAGCTCTCTAAGCTTGTGCTATGCTGATTTGAATCAGACTTAGGTATAAAAACTTTAGTATAAGACTGAGTTTATTGTGGGTGCATATGCATGGAATTAGGAGAACCTCTTTCCCTGGCTCTTCCTCTAATGGAATCTGGCTATATTCTACAGACCACAAGAGACAATAAAGCTTGGGAGTGAAAATAAAACATGGATTTCTCTTGAAGTTTCATTCTCCATATGTCCATACCACACTTTTTCTGTTCCCCTAACCCGTCACTTGGGGACTAGTCTTGAGAGAAAAAAGAAAACTGAGATGCTCACCTCCAACCAGGTCACATCTCTGTTTTGACATCTTTCCATCGTCTACTTGCTTCTGTTTCCTTTCCGTGCTTCCAGGTAGCTGTTTTTGCATTTTGTCCAACAGTTTTAGTTCTAATCAGCAAAAGTTATGGGCTTATGCCATTACGTAATATCAGTGGAACTCAGAAACTAATATTTAATGAAAATTAAGTGATATTGCAGCAGATGAGATATAGTAATTGTGTCAACCAATAAAGTGAGGAAGTGTTGTGAAGCACTACTTTAGAGTAACTTACAGGCATCTTTTTATATCAAGATGCCTGCTTACTGTAACTTCTGCCTCCTAAATTCAAACTAGTCTCCTTCCTCAGCCTACCTAGTAGCTGGTATTACAGGCCTGAGCCACCATACCTGGCTAATTTTTGTATTTTTAGTAGAGACAGGGTTTCACCATTTTGGCCAAGCTGGTCTCGAATTCCTGACCTCAGCCCTTGGCTTCCCATAGTGCTGAGATTACAAGCTTGAGCCACCACACCCAGCCTACATATATTTTTTTTCAAATTTAGATCTAAGTGAAATAAGAGACACCGGGAATATTTTTAAGTACTTAATAATCACAGCTCACTCAGTCAGTTGCTTATGAAATATCCATCCACTTATCCTTTCCTGGCTTTAATTGTTTCCAAGATTGGAAATTTTCTTTTCCTTTTTTTTTTTTTTTTTTTTTTGAAGGGGAGTCTCACTCTTGTTGCCCAGTCTGGAGTGCAATGGCGTGATCTCGGCTCACTGCATCCTCCATCTCCTGGGTTCAAGCAATTCTCCCGCCTTAGCCTCCTAGTAGCTGGGATTACAGGCATGCATCACCACACCCAGCTAATTTTTGTATTTTTAATAGAGACTAGGTTTCATCACATTGGTCAGGCTGGTCTCGAACTACCTCAGGTTGATCCACCCGCCTTGGCCTCCCAAAGTACTGGGATTACAGGTATGAGCCACAGTGCTGGGCCCTGAGATTGGAATTTTTAATTCCAAGTAATAAATCTCTATTGACTTAAATGAATAATGATTATAATAAATACAGATTTATACAAGAAACCAAGACTGAAAACATACAATTGAAATACTGGGACTCAAAAAGAATATTAAAATTAACTACAGCTCCAGACATTTTTCTTATTTATTGAGACTTCTATAGAAAGAATATGCTATATCCTAATCAAAGCCTTAAATTTTTCATTTTCTAAAAACTAATTCTTGTTTTATTTAAACATTAATTACAAAAATCATGTTTATGTTATTTTCCTTTATTTTTACTGTTAAGAAAGAAAATAAATTAGACCTTATGCTTAAAATGTCTCAATCTACATTGGTAGATTTTACAACAATGTGGTAAAAGTTACCATTCTTGCTTTGAAATTCAAGTTCCAATCAAGTACAGGGACATAATTTTATTGTCCTGGAAATATTCTATTTGGCTTTCTAGGTTTTTCCATGCTTCTCCACCATACTCTTGTCTGCATTCTATCAGCACATTCTCAGGAATTCCATTTTCCAGTTGGCTTTGATCAAAGTTTCCCATCAATTCTAACTGGAAACCATAGTAAAAGGATGAGTCAGGTTGAAGTAGTCAATCTCCTGACTTTTTTGTCTGTAAGGATTTTCCTTATAAAATAAATATGCACATAGTATATATTTAGTCTGGAAATATGAGTAGATTAACAAATGGGCACATGTTATAGGCGAAGGTAGAAAGTAGTTCCTGAGAAGGGCAAAGAAAAACTGACTGCCAAGGAATCAATGTGGAGATATGGAAGTTTCTAACACATTCAAAAATGATCAAGATTTTGCTCTAGTTGTAGCTTAAAGTGTGTCATTGTCTAGACAAATAATTAAACCCTCATTCATGGAAAAGTCTTTTCTACCATAATCAGGCAAATGGACTTTACCCATCTAAGGTTAAGAGATTAAAGAGTGCAGTTACATTGTGAGACTGGTGTAACAGAAATTACACTTTGGCAGAAAGCTAGAGAACGTGTTTGAAGAGAGTGAGAACTGTTAGAGGATTATTGAAATAGCTATGGTGAGAGATGCTGAGCATCCAAATCAAGTCAATAGCAATAGATGTATTTATTTCATTCTTTCTCATAATAGGAACAAAATCTGTCTTAAGTATATCACTAAGAAAATGCATATAAACATTCCTTATATTCATAACAACAAGAAAAAATAAAAAAAGAACCTTTCTTTTTAAATGTAACACTGAATAGTATCATGTTTAGATAGGGTATCTACACATTTTTTGATGACGAAAAGTCATAATAAAAGGCAATTACTGGGTTATGTTTTCTGATAATTTCATCCATTGTATTTTATAATATTAAAAATAGCTGTCCAAGCAAATGAGAGGGGAACAATATTATAAATGCGGGAATCAATTAGTTTTGTTTTCTCTAAAATACAAGCAGATATTCAATGGTATATTTACCATTTCATAATTAACTGCACATTACAGGCAATTCTGAGCAAATGCTGATTTGCTTTATTAAATTGGCAAGTGGGCAGAAGATTCCTGTAAATGCAGATTGAAAAATAATATGGATGCAAGCACAAGGGAATGAAAAGAAAATGGCAGGGCTGATCCTTAGTGGTATATAAACACTTTTATGTGTTTAGGAAACAGAGTTCAAACTTACAGAATGTTACTATAGATCAGTTAAGATGACAACTAAAACATGCTATGGAAAATGTCTTTTTGTTCTCCTAAGTTTTAATTTGTAAATTGCCTATATTGACATTGTGTTAAAATGATACCACAATAGAACTAGCTTCACTGTGTTATCCTTGTGTTGTCCTGCCAAGTAAATGTAGAAACCAGAGAAGCCATCCAGCATAAACGTGTACCCATGTCAAGAAGCACACATTTATCACACGCAACTCTACACATGATTAATATGAGAGCTCTCCTGACTGCCTCCTTCCATTTCCTTATCCCACTATACACCCAGGAAAAGAGAAACTCCTCTTAGGTAACTGAAAAGGGAACATGTGGGATACTTTTTTTCACACGCATCCATGTGAAGAGACCACCAAACAGGCTTTGTGTGAGCAATAAAGCTTTTTAATCACCTGGGTGCGGGTGGGCTGAGTCTGAAAAGAGAGTCAGCGAAGGGAGATGGGGTGGGGCCGTTTTATAGGATTTGGGTAGGCAAAGGAAAATTACAGTCAAAGGGGGTTGTTATCTGGTAGGCAGGGGTGGGGGTCACAGGGCACTCAGTGGGGGAGTTTTTGAGCCAGGATGAGCCAGGAGAAGGAATTTCACAAGGTAATGTCATCAGTCAAAGCAAGGACCAGCCATTTTCACTTCTTTTGTGGTGGAATGTCATCAGCTAAGGCAGGAACAGGCCATTTAAATTTTGTTTCTTTTGTGATTCTTCAGGTACTTCAGGCCATCTGGATGTATATGTGCAGGTCAGGGGATATGATGGCTTAGCTTGGGCTCGGAGGCCTGACATTCCTGTCTTATATTAATAAGAAAAGTAAAACAAGAAAAGTAAAACAAAATAGTGTTGAAGTGTTGGGGTGGCAAAAATTATTTGGAGGGGTACTATGGAGAGAGAATGGGCGATGTTTCTCAGGGCTGCTTCGAGCGGGATTGGGGCAGTGTGGGAACTTAGAGTGGGAAAGATTAAGCTGAAGGAAGATTTTGTGGTAAGGGGTGATATTGTGGGGTCGTTAGAAGAAACATTTGTCATATAGAATTATTGGTGATGGCCTGGATACGGTTTTGTAGGAATTGAAAAACTAAATGGAATAAGAGAAGGAGAAAAACAAGTATAAAAGGACTAAGAATTGGGAGGACCTAGGACATCTAATTAGAGTGCCTACGGAGGTTCAGCATAGCCCTGCCAGCAAAGATTATTTGTTTACTTTAAGAGGGAGTTGAGAGTGGTGGTATGGGATAGCACCAGGAGATATCAACTGTGATGGCTTGGGGAAACAGTGTAAACCAGCAGTGTAAACAAGTACAGGGCATTTATGAATAGTTGAGAATGATGAATAAGAGTATGACTAGACAGAAGATAGCACGGATGACAAGTTTTCTGGGGTGCAGTCCAAGTTGGTCTGGTGTCTGGAATGATACTGGGGCCTAATAAAAAGGAGCGCCTATACTGGAGCTTAAATGGGCTGTACCTTGTAGCATTCCGAGGACAGGCCTGAATTCTGAGAAGGCAAGTGGTAAAAGTATTGTCCAGTCCTTTTCAAATTGGTGACTGAGCTTGGTGAGGTGTGTTTTTTAAAAGACCATTAGTTCACTGAATACTAAGAGCCTGAGAAACCTGCTTGGGTGATTTGACTAGTAAAGGCCGGTCCATTATCGGATTGTATAGAGGTGGGAAGACTAAACCAAGGAATTATGTCTGACAGAAGGGAAGAAATGACCATGGTGGCCTTCTCAGACCCTGTGAGAAAGGCCTCTACCTATCCAGTGCAAGTGTCTACCTAGACCAAGAGGTATTTTAGTTTCTTGACTCGAGGTATGTGAGTAAAGTCAATTTGCCAGTCCTGGGTGGGGGCAAATCCTCTAGCTTGGTGTGTAGGAAAGGGAGGGGGCCAGAACAATCCCTGAAGGGTAGTAGAATAGCAGATGGAACACTGAGAAGTGATTTTCTTGAGGACAGATTTCCACAATGGAAAGGAAATGAGAAGTTCTAAGAGACAGGCTAGTGACTTGTAACCTAGAAGGAACAGGTTATGAAATGACGACAGAATAGAATGGGCCTCTGAGGGTGGAAGGACATATTTTCATTGGTCTAAGAACCATTTGCCTTGTGTGGGAAGAGATTGATAAGTGGAAGTTTCAGCGGGGGAGTAGGTGGGATGACTGATGTGAAGGAGAAAAATTGGCTGTGAGGGACCTAAGTTGGAAAGCTAGCTGCTTATCTAGTCACCTTATCAGCATAAACATTGCCTAGAGCAATGGGATCTGATGCCTTTTGATTCCCTTTGCAGTGAATGACTCCAACTTCCTTTGGAAGTAAAGTGGCCTTGAGCAGAGTTTTTATTAAAGAGGCATTAATGACGGAGGACCCTTGCGTAGTGAGGAAACCTCTTTCAGCCCATATAACCTCATGGTGGTTTAGAATATGGAAGGCATATTTAGAGTCAGTATAAATATTGATGTGTAGTCCTTTTGCAAGAGTGAGGGCCTGAGTTAAGGCAACTAGTTTGGCTTGCTGAGAGGTAGGAGAGGGGAGCAGAGTGGTAGCCTCAATGATAGATGTGGAAGATACTATTGCATAGCCTGCCTTTGCTGGTGAGTGGTGATTAGGCCTGGTGGAACTGCCATCAATAAACCAAGTGTGATCAGGATGAGGAACAGGGAAGAAGGAAATATGGAAAATGGGATGAATGTGAATAATGTGGGAGGCCGGATTGAAGTCCAGCCAGGAACAATGGTAATTGTGGGAGACTCAACAAAGAGTGAGTATAACTGAAGGAACCAGGGAGCAGAAAGTATATGCATCACGTGTGAGGAAGAAAATAGATTTTGGAAGTTATGCGAGCTGCAGAGAGTGAGTTGAGCATAGTTTGTGATTTTGAGGGCCTCTAAAAGTATTAGGGCAGCAGCAGCCGCTGCACGGACACATGATGGCCAACCTAAAACAGTAAGGTCAACTTGTTTGGACAAAAAGGTTACAGGACGTGATCCTGGTCCTTGTGTAAGAATTCCAACTGCACAGCCCAGCACTTCGACTGTGTGTAATGAAAAGGGTTGGGATGAGTCAGGGAGAGCTAGGGTGGTGGCAATCTCTAAAGTTGTCTTCAAGGAATGGAAAGAGGAGTGGGGAAATAATTTAGGATCTATGGGGTCAGCTAGGTTTCCTTTTGTGAGTTTATATAATGGTTTTTTAGGATGGCAAAACCAGGTATCCAAAGTCGAAAGTATCTAACCATGCCTGGGAAGGAAAGGAGTTGTTGTTTTGTAGAAGGTGTTGGGGTTTGAGAGATCAGTCAGACAAGATTGGCAAGCATAGCACATGCGTTTTTATGAGAATTATGCTGAGATAGGTAACAGATGAGGAAGAAATTTGGGCTTGACCGAAGTAATGGGGGTTATCTGTAAAGCTTTGCAGCAGCACAGCATAGGTAATTTGCTGAACCTGATGGGTGTCAGGGTCAGTCCAAGTGAAAGCGAAGAGAGGCTGGGATGAAGGGTGCAAAGGAATAGTAAAGAAAGAATGTTTGAGATCCAGAACAGAATACTGGGTTGTGGAGGGTGGTATTGAGGATAGGAGAGTATATGGGTTTGGCACCACGGGGTGGATAGGCAAAACAATTTGATTGATAAGGCACAGATCTTGAACTAACCTGTAAGGTCTATCCGATTTTTGGACAGGTAAAATGGGGGAATTGTAAGGAGAGTCTATAGGCTTTAAAAGGTCATGCTGTAACAAGCAAGTGATAACAGGTTTTAATCCTTAGAAAGCATGCTGTGGTATGTGATATCAGTGTTGAGCGGGGTAAGGGTGATTAGGTTTTAATGGGATGGTAAGGGGTGCATCATTTGTCACCAAGGAAGGAGTAGCGGTATCCCATACTTGTGGGTTAAGGTGGGGGAATATGAGAGGGGGATGCGAAGGAGGCTTTGAACTAGGGAAAAAGGTGGAAATAAGATGTGGCTGCAGTCCAGGAATAGTCAGGGAAGCTGATAATTTGGTTAAAATGTCTCAACATAATCAGGGAACTGGGCAGGTGGGGATAACTAAAAAGGAGTGCATTAAAGAATGTTGTCCAAGTTGGCACCAGAGTTGGGGAGTTTTAAGAGATTTAGAAGCCTGGCCGTCAATACCCACAACAGTTATGGAGGCAAGGGAAACAGGCCTTTGAAAAGAAGGTAATGTGGAGTGAGTAGCCTCCATACTGATTAAGAAGGGGATGGACTTACCCTCCACTGTAAGAGTTACCTAAAGCCTCTGTGATGGTCCAGGAAGGTTCTGAGGTGATTGGGTATCATCAGTCTTCAGCTGCAAAGCGGAGAAGATCTGGGAAGGAGTCAGAGAGCCTTGGGTTAGCGTTCCAGGGGTTCTGGGAGTGGCTGCCGGGCGAGTTGAACAGTCCGATTTTCTGTGGGGTCCCACACAGATGGGACATGGCTTAGGGGGAATCCTGGGCTGTGGACATTCCTTGGCCCTGTGACCAGATTTCCAGCACTTGTAGCAAGCTCCTGGAGGCGGAGGTTCTGAAGGAACCCCTGGCAGCTGCAGTTCAGGCATTTGGAGTTCTTGTGTGCTAGAAATGTGGCTGGAGTTTCTCTCACAGTGGAGGCAAGGAATTGCAACTCAGAAATATGTTGCTACTTGACTGCCCCTACTCTATTATTGAACACCTTGAAGGTGAGGTTAATCAAGTCCTGTTTTGGGGTTTGGGGGCCAGAATTTAATTTTTGAAGCTTTATTTAACATTGGGAGCAGATTGGGTAATAAAATAAAATGCATATTGAGAATAAGACTGCCTTCTGACCTTTCAGGGTCTAGGGCTATAAAGTGTCTCAGGGTTGCTGTTAAACGGGTCATAAACTGGGCTGAGATTTTCATATTTGATGAAAAAGAGCCTAAACGCTAACTGATTTAGGAGAGGTCGAATAAAGAAAAAGGAGCATTAACCTTGACTATGTCTTTAGCTCCAGCCACCTTTTTAAGAGGAAATTGCTGGACAGGTTGCAGAACGAAACTGTAAGTTGGACTGGGTGTGAGGAGGGGAGGTGGTAAAAGGATTATAGGGTGGAGGATCGGAGGCTGAGGAAGAATTGGGACCTAGCTTGGCCTGGTGAGGAGGGGAGAGGTCAGATGGGTGAGTAGAAAAGGAAGATTAGAAAGACTCAGCGACACTTGGGGTTGGGACTGAGGGGACAGGCGGGAGGGGAAGAAGGAAGATATGGGACGAGTTGCACTGGAAACAGAGACTAGGGAGGGACTGATCTGTAAAAGAATGCCTGGACGTCAAGCACCTCAGACCATTTGCCCATTTTACGATAAGAATTATTTAGATCTTGTAGGATGGAAAAATCGAAAGTGCTGTTTTCTGGCTATTTAGAACCACTGTCGAATTTGTATTGGGGTCAAGCGGCATTGTAGAAGAAAATAAGGCATTTAGGTTTTAGGTCAGGTGTGAGTTGAAGAGGTTTTAAGTTCTTAAGAATGCAGGCTAAGGCAGAAGAAGGAGGAATGCAGGGTGGAAGTTTGCCTATACTGAAAGAGGCAAGCCGAGAGAAAAGAGAGAGTAGAGACATGGAGAGAAGGGGTTGGGGGGTTCTTGCCCTCCAGAAAAGCCGAGAAGTGGTAGAAATATGGAGAAAAGGGGTCCAGGGGTTCTTGCCCTCCAGAGAAGTGGGAAAGGGGTAGAGATGCGGAAATAAGGGGTTGGCAGTTTCTTGCCCTCCAGAAAAGCGGGAAAGGGGTCGGGATGCAGAGATAAGGGGTTGGGGGGTACTTGCCTCCCAGAAAATTGGAGAGAACGGGTTGGGGGGGTCTTGCCCCCCAGAAAAGTGGAGAAGGGGTAGAGACACAGAGAAAAGGGTTGGGGGTTCTTGCCCCCCCAAAAAGCGGTACTTGCCGCTAAGGGTGAAGGACCAAGGCAGGCGTCCCTGTGTGGTCAGACACTTCTGAAATGTGGGTGAATAATCAGGCAGCCATCCCCACGTGTTTAAACACCAAGGGAAGACTGTCTTCCCAAGTCCCTGACCGGCACCGGAGTTTTGGGTTCACCGATAAAACGCCTCTCCTTTGTCTCTATCAGAAAAGGAAAGGAGCTCAAATTAAGAGAAGGGAGAGACTGAAGTGTGGTGCCAAGACAGAAAGGAGAAAGAGGTTGAGGGATAGTGAGAGAGGTTGGAGAAGAGAGTAAAAAGAGGCCACTTACCGGATTTAAAATTGGTGAGATGTTCCTTGGGCTAGTCAGTCTGAGGACCCGAGGTCGTAGGTGGATCTTTCTCATGGAGTAAAGAGCGGGAGGACAGGGCATTGATCTCCAGAGGGAGATCCCCCGATCCGAGTCATGGCACCAGATTTCACACGCGTCTGTGTGAAAAGACCACCAAACAGGCTTTGTGTGAGCAATAAAGCTTTTTAATCACCTGGGTGCAGGTGAGCTGAGTCCGAGAAGAGAGTCAGTGAAGGGAGATGGCGTGGGCCGTTTTATAGGATTTGGGTAGGTAAAGGAAAATTACAGTCAAAGGGAGTTGTTTTCTGGTGGGCAGGGGTGGGGGTCACAAAGTGCTCAGTGGGGGAGTTTTTGATCCAGGATGAGCCAGGAGAAGGAATTTCACAAGGTAATGTCATCACTTAAGGCAAGGACCAGCCATTTTCACTTCTTTTATGGTGGAATGTCATCAGTTAAGGCATGAACAGGCCATTTAAATTTCACTTCTTTTGTGATTCTTCAATTACTTCAGGCCATCTGGATGTATATGTGCAGGTCACAGGGGATATGATGGCTTAGCTTGGGCTCAGAGGCCTGACACTTATAATTATACAATAGTTATTAATTATAATAAAAATAAAGCCAGAAAAGAGAAAGCCAATGTTGTTAGACTACATTAAGGTTAGAAATTTTCTTCAAGCTATTCTCTATTTAAACAAACAAACAAAATTCTAGATACAGAAGACAGTATAACTTTGTCTTTTCAGATTAATGTTTTAGTTTCAACTAGTTGTTGGAAGACCCTCAAAGAATGTTCCATGAAGACATTTGCAATTTTACTGAGGCATATATTTGAATTAAGATTCCTGTGAGGGTAGCTTGTTGGATCATATTGTTTAGCTGGAGGGTAAGCCTGGCAGACCTTTTTATCATCTGCCTCCGTGTAGCTTTGCTGATTTCTACACATACATATTATCACTCATGAAAATGTAGCAAATATTTATCTTTGTGAGAAATGACCATTAGATGAATATAAAAAATTTAGTATAAATGGAAATGCAAATATCTTGTGGTGTGAGACCATGCAGAAAAAGAAATAGCTCTGGACTGAAATGTGATTAAGGGCTTATTCAAAGGATCGTATGTTCTTAAATTTGAACATAAAATAAGTGCTCATAATCAAATTTATGTTCATAAATTTGAGCGTAAATTTGAGCATTTGGGTTTTGAGATGGGCTTTTCAAGATTAACCCACTGTCAAGATTGACTTTCATTAGCTGATGAAATTTAACTAGATGCATAGAGGTTAACAATGAAAATTTGTAATACTAGAGATCACAGTCTCTGGGCATGCTTATCCAATTCCTTTTCATGGTTGTTTCTTTTGTGTCACACCTACCTATCTCCTAGGAGTCGACATACTAACAGATTGTTTTTATTTTGAGAGTGGAAGTAGACAATTAATAGAACTTAATGATGCATCAGTGCAATACAGAGCACACATAGGGAAGTTCAGATTTGGCAAGAAGGTTACTTAGGGCTATTTCTCATAAATATCTTAACTGTAAAACGTGAATATCTCGAAGCATGAATATCTTCACTGTAATTGTCATTTGAGTGTCTTCATTCCAGATACCTCTTTGTGTGTGTGTGTGTGTGTGTGTATGTGCACAAGTATGTGCATATGCTAATAATTTTTTAACGTTTTAATTTAGAGTGGTTATAGGTTTTTAGAAAAGTTGCAAAAGTTGTGTAGAATGTTTCCGTATATCCTACACTCAGTTTTTCCTATTGTTAACAGGTTATATTCAACAACGGTTTTGCTATAAAATCGCACCAACCAATGTTGTTACATTACCACTAATTAAACTCCATTGTTTATTTGCATTTCACTAGTGTTTTCCCTATTTTACTTTTTCTGTTCTGGAATTTCATCCCAGATACAGTATTTCATTTAATTTGGTGTGTCTTTAACCTTTTTAGGTCTTCAAAGTTCCTTAGACTTTCCTTGTTTTTCATGGCTTTAATAGATTTAAGGAGTATTGGTTAGGTGTTTTGTAGAATATTCCTCAAGATGTGTTTGTATCATGTTTGACTCATGTTTAAACTGGTATTATAGGTTTTGAGGAGAAAGACTACACAGTTGAACTGCCATTCTTAACACTTCATATCAAGGATGCATGCTATTGGTATGACACGACACATCACTAATCATGTTGACCTTGACCACCTAGCTGGGGTTGTGCTTGCCAAGTTTTTCTGCTCTGTGGTCCCTCTTCCACTTCTTTACCATACTCTTTGGAAGCAGTCCTTAAACACAACTCAGAAAGGATGGCAAGTTAAGCTTCACCTCCTTGAGGGGGAATATCTTCATATCTTCATAAATAATTTGGAATATTGCTGTACAAGGGATTTGTCTATTCTACCTCATTTATTAATGTATTCAATTACTTATGTATATGAGTATAAATAAATACTGGATGTTTATTTTATTCTCGCTAATACTACATTGATTACTTAATGAAGTAATAATCAGATTACTTAATCCAATACTGTATTTTTTTTCTTCTCAAATTATTCCGGTTTTGGCCATTGGGTGCTCTTACAGTTTTGCTTCATGTTCCTTTGCCATAATCATATCCAGATAACTTTTTAAACAAGGTAAGAAAGGTCCTGTTGCTGAGGACTTTGTGAATGCAATTAAAATGACTTCCTGAAAGTGACTAAACTCATACAATTAAACTAATGGAGATTGATGATAAACAAAGTGCCCCTCCATCGTTTTAGATAAATCCACAAAATCTCATTTGGTGATAACTATTATTCTGTTCAGTGACGAAAGAAAGGACCTGGGTAGCCACTCCTATTGTTACACATCTATTCTTGCTTGAAATGAGCCTCCTGGGTGCCTGTGCCTTTAAATTTATCAGTAATGTTCGATACTACCTAAAATATCTGTTCATGGGAGTGTTATTTGACATTTTGGTTCTTCTTCTTGTTAACTTAATGGTTAAAGACTTGCAGTAAGTATTTCTCCATAGGAAACAAATGCTATAGTTTGGCGGATAGTTATCATCCCAGCCACTGTATTATATTTAAACAAGTTATAAAGCATATATAAAATCTGTAATAATCCATACTTTCTCTGGGGGAAAGGTCCTAACTTTTTTTTCCAGAATGATAGTCACATATGAAGACTTAAAACCTTAAATAGTCCCATTTGATTTAGTATGAAATATATATTTATATGTCAATAAAATAGAGAAAGAAGAATCACCCAAAAAGAATGTGTCTGAGATAAATGTTTTCTACTTAAGAAGACATTTAGGCATCTGACAAAAAGTATGAACAAAATATTCCACAATGTAGAAAAACTCTATAAATAATATTTTATAGGTACAAACATGATTTTCTTATATTCTAATTAATCATTAGAAAGTCAGATAGAATATGTTCTAGTATTTGATAGTACAGTAGGGAAATTGTAGTTAATAATGATTTATTGTATATTTCAGACAACTAGAGGAAAAAATTTGTAATATTCCCAACAAAAAGAAAAGATAAATGTTTGAGGTGATAAATATCCCAACTGCCCTTATTTGATCATTATATGTTGTATACATGAATCAAAATATCGCATGTATCCCCCAAATATGTACAACAATTCTATATCAATTAAAAATTAATTAGTTACTTAATTTTTAAAAGGACACTAACCCTTCTGTCACCAAACTTATTTCCAAGAAAACTGTGGAGACTTGTCAGAAGCCCGTCTCCCCAAGCCTACCTTCTTTCTGTTTCATTCAGGTTTGCCATAAGTGTTCTTGTTACGAATGGGATGAGAATGGATTTGGGTGTATGTGTGGTTGCAGACAGTCTTCAGGCTGTGAAGAAAGGTGGAAAGTCACATAGGGAGAAGGGGCGGTGGGGGGGCACTGTTCTGGAAACAGAAGGCAGAGCAAAGACTCCAAAATCCTTCAGGGAATAGGTATTTCAGTGGTGTTGTATGGATGAGAAGCAGGACCACCTTGAGTGACTACTATTTGGATAGCTACAGATTAAATAAAGGCTCAGGTGAGGAAGAAGTGTCATGAGAAGTCTTGGGCAATTGAGGCTTTCTGGGTAGAAGGGGCTGTGGAAGGAAAGGAAGGAAGTGAGTGTTCAGTATCCTTAGGTCAAAGCATCTTGTAGATCTTCCATTGGAGACTGAGGGATAAGAGTAAGGCAGCAGCTGCTAGTAGGTACCACCGAATTACCCATCACATTTTCTTATGTAAAGGGCTGCCTCTACTTTCAAATGTGTGGTCTTCCAAACCTCATTTTGTGAAGAAGTTCACTTATTTCAAAATTACAATATTTATTTAAAACATTTGAATAAGGCTGTAGCAAATGGAAAACGCTATTTTATGCTTCACAAAACAAGTTATCATGTAACTTGATAATCACATCTTATTTGTATATATCTTTTAGAAATATCTGCATAGGAAATTTTAAAGTTAGAAGGTATTTCAGAATTACACTAAAAACTCAGGTTTATGTTCTTGGAGAGTTTAAGTTTTTTACTACTGTTCATAAAAGCGTTTTTTCTTTCACCTGACTCTCCTGCCCTTGGTAATATAACTCTTCAAACTACATGAAATATTTTCAGAAAAGATGCCATACTTCTCAGAGACTTAATTGGTCTTTTGAATGGCCTCGTTTTAGTAACATGCTTTATCCTTTTTGGTCTATTTCATAAAACCTTTATCTTTTTAAATTTATACAAAAGATGATTTATTTGCATCTCACAGGATTTTAAATCCAGGGTTTAAAAATATACTTTTTCTTTTAGAAAATATTTCTGAGCCAAATGCAAATTTAGGTACCATTAATAAAATTACAAAATGATTTTTGAAATCTGAATTTTTTCTTTGCTGCCATCTTGGATTTTTTTTTTTTTTTACATTAATAGCTGTTTTTCCTGTCACTTTGATCAGCTATAGTGTGAGTCCATGATTAGCCAGACATTGCATAAGGGCTTTATAAATCCAGACATCAAAACCTAGACATCAAAAGGGTGGCCACAAATTACAATTTTTAATCTTCTTCACATCTCTGATGAAGATTAGTCCTTTCCAGCTATAATGAGATCAAGAATACGAGAAGAAGATGCTGAAAAGGTGAACGTAGCATAATTTGAAGAAACTTTCTCCTAAAGCCAGTGGAATTTTAAGGGAGCAAGTTACTTGACTCTCTCTAAATTAAAGAACTTTCAGTCAGCAGTGAAAAGTATGGCTCTGACGTGAGTAATTTATAAGCAGGGAAGTCAGGTAGAGACATTTTATCCTAGATTACTAAATAATGACAAATACCTGAATTAGAAAAGTTGTGCTAAAAATCAACAAGAGGTAATACTTTTAAAACAATACATTCTTAAGAATTTATTAAGAAATAAAACTGAATAGGCTTTAGATAGTGGTGTGAGAGAAAGGGAGATTGCAAAGATTATTCTGGGAGTTTTAGACCTTGTGTGGTTATTTTCAATATGACTTTTACAGTTGTCGTTAAGACTGACCTTAGAAACAACATCCTCCTTTGCTGCTTAATGAGTATAAAGTTTCAATTATGCAAAATAAATAAGATCTAGAGAACTGTTGTACCATATTGTGCCTGTAGTTAGCAATATCGTATGTATGATACACTTAAAAACTTAAGACAATAGATCTCATGTTAAGTGTTCTTACCACAATTACAAGAAAAATCCAAATGTGTCTTCTCTTTCAACGTCATCACTCTGGGAGGCTAGGGTTATAATACTACTATTGAGAATCCCTCTTTGCACATTGCCATTGATGTCAGTTTGCTGGCCTTGTTGTCACAGTCAGCAAATGCCTTACCCAAGACAGGCAATCAAATTATTGAATTGTTGATTTGTCAATTTATTGATTGTTTCATTGAAGATTTGTCAATAGGTTGATTAGTTTGTATGGAATTAATACAAGACTCTAATTTCTCATAACATCCGTTCTCTTAGTAAAAATTGCATGTGATAAGCAGTGGGAAGGGAAGCCAGAAAGGAGCTGGTAATTGCATTAATGTAACAAACCGTAATGTACCTACTCTACTTTTCATGGATTCATTTTTTATCTTTCCTGCCTTTCTCCATCCCAGTCTCAGTTCCTACTCTGCCATGACATTCTTGTGCCTTTGATAATAGTAAAACCCTTGTTCTTACCCTGTCTCTTACAGAGAAGCACATTCTTTTTGCTTTTAAATGATGTAGGAGCCCTTTGTTTCACTAGCAACTCATTGTAGCTTATTATGAAAGGCTATGTTACATGACAGTTCTGAAAAATAAAACTTGTTAGCTCTAACAATACGATCCTTTCAATTCAGGTATTTCATTCTTTCAATAATAATAGAATGGTTTATTTTTATAATGAAGAGTACATATTTAAAGCGTAATATGTTAATGATTCTAATGGAAATTACCATGTAAATAAATGTCATGACCTTGAAGCTTTTTCCTGAAATAGACCTTTTAGTGATTTCTGTTTTAGTTGTATTTCAACTTTGAGTCATCCATCGAGTCTGTGAAAAAACACATTAAAATCACATATGTTAGATTACATGTATTATATATTCACTTTTAAACTGGCAAATGATGATTTAAACAGTACAGAAGGGATTTAAGTTTAATAAAAATAAAGCTCAAATGCAAGCATAGATAGTCAATAATAAGCAAGCCAGAAATTCCATTTACAAATGCCTGGACTCCTACTAGGCATTTCCTGCACATTCAGAGCTCATCACAAAAATCTTCAATTAGCACCAGAGGACATTGAAAAAGGAAAAAAGAGTGTTAGTGTGCACTTGGATGCAGATGCTGCTACCAAAGAAAGGCGCAATTGCATGCCAGCCTACACAGACAGCAACCTTGTTTTATGTGAGAAATTTACATATTAAGAAAGGACTTAGGGTATTCGCAACACACTTTTCAGTATTCATTAAAAGGAAAAAAAAAATCACTTATTTTTATCCGTAATAATTTTTTGTAACTCTTACATTTTTACATGATTGTATCATATCAAGTTCTAAATGTCAGGAAGTCACTTATTTCATTTAGATCTAGTAAAATATTGAAACGTAATAACTGAATAATGCCAAAAATAATTCATGAAAGAATTTTGAGTTTATGTTGATGAGAGTGAATTATTTCACTGAATACACAAATGAGACATTCATTATTTTATAAGGCCATTTACTGTCATCTGGAATAACTTCCTCTAAATTCTATAAAAGGTTGTTAACTTTAATAAATGCCAAAAAGAAAGGTAAAATTACAATGTTTATATATATATATATAGTGTTGACTACTACTATTATATTATTTAATGTATGTTTTGTTTGAAATATATTTTGATGTTTTCCACTTGAATTTGTAGCTATTTAAATTTTAATAAAATTCATATATCTTGTTACAGATCAACATCTAAGCCACTCAATTCAATTATTCAAGAAAATAATTCATGACATATATAGGCTTGTCATAATATTTTGTTTATTAGTGTTCTTATGCAAATAAGATATTGCTATTGACAAACTAAATCTAAATTAATTAAATAATAAGGTAATAAAGTTCTATACTGTCACTTTTTTATTGTTTTTATAGAGACATTTTTAACTTAAAATCTCTGAAAACATGTGTTTTCAGCGTGGTACTCCAATTCTCATGAAGTAATTGTTACAATAATAAGTCCGGCTACTTCAGACATAGCTTCAATATACATGCTGAAACTTATTCAAAATATTGTGCTGTAGAACCGGATCTGCTCAAATTTTTTAAAATGTTTTTTTTATTTACCTGACATATTAGGTTTGTAAAATTAATTCATGTTTTTCCAGCTTATGTGAGATCATTGGCTCAACAGGAAATTTTAATTCCTGAGTGTTTTATTTCCTTGTGAGGAATATGCAGCAAAGGTCTTGAAGTATTCCAGAATGCTCCAGTCACTCAAAGGAACTGCAAAGGAACCTACAAAAGGTAACTCATCATAAGGAGGTTGGTTGATTTAGATTAGAGTCGAGAGAGTTTATTACTTTGTAGGAAGAACAAGTGGAAGTAGCATTAGGTAACTCTTTTCTATTGGAAGAACACTGTTTCATTAGAGTTGGTAGCTAACTATGGTGGTGCACCACAGCATTGCCACGTGTTCCTTGGTTCACATCTAAAGTTGCTTCAGAACTTCACAGTGACCAGTAGTCCAGGGCAGGAGTCACTTTTAGGTCACACCTCCTAGAATTGGACAAAGCAACATTGCCATTTCACTCAAGGAGTATGTATTAAATACAGTCAGGGATGTAATTTCTCCCAGTGGGTAGAAATTTGTTTTGTATATGATGGTGTCCACTTTTCCTGTGAGAATAAATAAGCAGAGGTATGGTACACATTCATTCCTGTGAAGTGTCTATTGAGTCGACTGATTGTCAGGAACTTGTAAAGAACCTAACAGTCATCACAGAAATGAAGTTTGGGGTCAATTCAAGTGCTTGAGTGAAATGGAACATAGAATGGAGAAAGCAATATATTAAATAAATATAATTATGGTTTCATCAACAATTATAGAAGTGACATTGAAATAGTAACATATCTCTTCTTCATTGTTCTTCTATCATCTATCATTATCTGTCTATCTGTCTATCTATCTATCTATCTTCTATCTCCTGATTGAGCTGTTCAGCTCTCACTAACTCACTATTTAATCTATTATTTCCAATATCCTCTTCTCAGATGCCTTTCTCCTAATATTTTGTATAAGGTATATTTTTAAACTGTATGTATAATTGTTTTCATTGATTCAGAAAAGTGTAAATAGACTTGATCTAGTAAAGAAATAATTATCTCCCCGACATGAGTGCAGTGACCACTGGGACTTTGGGGTTCCCATTTTTGGAAGAGGATAAATACATTTTCCATGATATTAGAGTAACAGAGTAGTTGCATTATGTTGGATAAGAGCATGCTACTTTTATTGATTAGAACTTTCACAATGCCTAAAAGTGGTTCCGGCAGACAAAATGAATTGGTATAGAACATTACTTTCACCTTTCTTCAAGTGGCCCTACATGTACTGCAGAAAATCATAAGCTAAAACTATAGTTTTTAAGCCCCCCTGCATATAGGTCCTAGATAGGGTATAGGATTAAGCTATCAGACATATTTGGGTGACATCTGGAAGGCAGAAATAAGATGAGCAACCATGTATTAGTTGTTCCTACCTTTTGTCCAAGAAGTCTCTGGTTTTTCTGAAACAAGTTTGTAATCTGCTTCATATCTTGTTTATGGCAGTTTTCATTATTTCAATGTCCCCACCCTGGATATGATAGTTTTATATTGTGAGCATTTAAAAAATTGTTGCTGCCTTCCTATCAATGTAGAAAAGTGAGAATTTGAAGGGAACAACAGTGGAAACAACTTTCAGGCTAGGAAATGTTAAGCTGAGAAAAGATGAATAAGTACAAGAAAGTCCCCCCAAAATCATAATTCATAATTCAGAATTAATTGCAGTATTAAGCCTTCCTTCCCAGCACTCCTGTAACACTGACAAAATAAAATTGTACATATACTAACATATAGACATTATGAAATGTAGAAGCAGTTCATATAACATCCTCCAATCACAATTTAATACAATTTTACTAACAGTATGAGAAAATAAACGGTTTGGGCTGATATAACAGAAACACCATAGACTGGGTGGCTTAAACAATAGAAATTTATTTCTCAAAGTTCTTGAGGCTGAGAAGTCCAAGATCAAAATGCCAGCATATCCAATGTCTAGTGAGGGCCCAACTTCTTGGTTTGCAGATGGCCTTTTCATTGTTTCCTCACATGGGTGAAGAGCAGAGACAGTGAGGGCAAGTTCTCATGCCCCTTCTTATAAGAGCACTAATTCCCATTCACGAGGACTCACCTTTACGACCTTGCTGTTTTACAAAGTCCCTACCTCCTCATACCACCACATTGGGGGTTAGGATTTTAACAAGTGAATTTGGAGGGAGAAAAACATTCAGTTCATATAATACCCTTATGCCTGAAAAAAAACCTAAAAATTATATTAAGCAAAAATCAAATTACCTTTAGAATATGGCACATTCTAAGTATAAAATATTGATTGTAGTATATATGATAATAAAATCTCCAGGATAAAAATAAAACATTACTCAAAGAAATGCTCATAGTCTTAATAGTTTTAAGAAAAAAAGGATAATAAGCAAACTCTACATTCTATTCACAAAGTTAAAAAATATACTCAAAATACCCATAAAAAAAAATGAGGATTTTAGGTAGAATGTGCACAAGAGATATTTGCACAAAATGAGAAAAGATAATAGATGGAACATTATCTAAATAATTAAAGAAAAAGAATATCAATACACAAAAAAAGATAATAATTCTAAAATTGAAATAATTACAGACATAGAGGTCATACAACTATTCAACTCTCTCCCTCTTTCTTTCTCTCTTATTTTTTAACTAAGTCTATTTCATTTGCTTTTACTGAATTACAAGTGTTATGGTTTTAGTCCTGAATAAACAAATTTTAATTTATATCTTCTGTTCTTTATGGTTATTTGGTTTATATCTAGCATATTACAGTCTGATTTTATCTGATTTTACTTTCCTTGTGTGTGTGCTATGAGGTTGTGGGTGTCATGCAATGAAAGAAAATACATAATTATAATAAATTCAGTTGTAATAGTTATAACATTATTTACACTGTATTATTTAGCCTACCTATTGGATTCTCACTAAGCACAAGGGCAAATTTAATATCTTTCTGATTGCTTTAACTTTATTTCCCACTCTATCCTCTATCGCATAATTTAAATGCAATTGTTATTATTTGTTAGTAGTTTTTCTAGTGTTAATTCAGATATTTTGAGAAGCAGCTGCTTAAATGGGATAAATGTATGAAATTTAGAGGTGAAACACTTTGAAGAATAGAGAGGAGACAGCAAGAGAAAAGAAGGGGTGAACAGAGCCGTTAGATCACAAGGCATGTCTGACTCCTGTGAAGGAGAGAAGGAAGATGTGACAAGAAATGTCTTAGAATGCAGAGGAGTTCTAACGAAGTTTTAGTCAGAGCAAGGGGAAATTTTGGGACAGTCCCTCCTTAAGGGACTCCCACATTTTGCAGGAAAAGGAACTTCATTTTTACCCTACAGTGTTCAGGTATTTGCTGGAACATCCTGCAGGAAGCATGAACTTAGAGTGGATGCAGGATACAGAGCAACCACAGCTAAGGCCATCAGCTGCTTCCCATAGCAGGAGACCTGAGTAGCATCTTTTCTAGGCCACTACATGCTCAAATAAATACACTTAAACTTTTATCTCAGTAATATCTTAACTTTAAATTATACTTGTTGACTGATAATGTGATTATAAAAGATATGCTACCTTTTACTTCTTGTTAAAATTTAGTTATTTTATGTTGTGATTTTTGTTTTTATTTTTAATTCAATCTTGAGATCTCTCTAGAAATGTGACCATAAGCCAGGATAGCCACTCTCTAGAAGAGCTCCAACCAGAGGAAAATGAGGTTCAGGTGCAGGTGTCAGATGAGACACAATGAGGAAGTAAAAGAAAAAGACATGAAACAAGAAATGTATTACTCACAGGTCCAGAGAGATTATGGGAAGTCCAGAAGTGACAGGGAGCTCAACCAGTGGGTGGAGAGTGAGGAAAAGAGAGGGCCTGTGGGACGATGCCTTTATCAAGGTTTGTGGGTATGACCTTTAGGCTTTGTATCTGAGGCTGTGGATTGGCTAGCTTAAAGAAAACCACATGAAGAGGGGACTCATTTAAATGACTCTGATGTGGACTATTAGGTTTCATTGTAGTCAGCAGCTGAAAGGTGGGTTGGGTTTGGGGGTCAGCAGAGTGAAAAATAGAGGTAGGCTGTGTCATAAACAATCATGTAGGAAGTTTCAATGAGGCCAAAGGTGATGGGATATAAATGGGTTTGAAACAACTTATGTAACGCCTAAAAATAGATACTAAGGCAGCAAGCACGTTAAACAAATGTATGACATAGTGCTGCCAAGTTTTCATTTTTTCATTCTACTTTTACAAATTTTAACCACTTGGTCCTATGGTTAAATAAATTGAATGCTCATGCTCATATATGTGTCATAGTCGTAGTGTCATGTTTCATGGCTTGTTGCCTGCAGTTCATGCTCTCTCTTCCAAAAAGACTTATGAGATTCCACCTTACTGTGAAGACAAATGCCATTTTTATATATAATAAAATTAAAATTTAGCTGCATCTAAAATTGTTTTGTCAGAAATTATTTCCCAGGCTAATCTGTAGCCAGTCATTTGCTGTCTTTTAGAATAGAGGTCTACAGAGGTCAATCTTGAGGTCAAGCTATTTTTGTTCTTTTTATTAACAAGTGACTGGTCAGTATTTCTAAAAGTTTCTGTATCCTCAAAATCTAGGAACTTTGTTAGGATTTATGTTAGTTTAGCCATTTAAATCTAATTTTTACTAGGAAATAATCTGCCCTTTATAGTTTTGGTTTCAAAGCTAATAATATTTGTGAAAATATGTTCTTTACGTATTTGAACCCTTCTATCTCAGTTATTTAGATCTCTTATTCAGGGATGCTGACTTTCTTTAAATTGATTCCTTTTTGTGTCTCTTCCATATCTGTAATCTTCCAAAGCATTTTATTTTTGTTTATCTATATTTTTAGATATTTTTATTTTTCTCATATTTGTGCCTTTTGTTTATTCCTGTGTTTTCAGTAGCATATTCTCCTTTGCATAGTTTTCAGTGTGGCTTTAATTTCTGTGATGATTTTGTTTTTCTTCATTTTCCTGAGCTATGCCAGCTCGTTTCAACCCATCTGTTGTTTCACTGATACTTCCTGATTACTAATTTAAGCTTTTCTTTAAAAAATTAGCAAATGAATCACTAGATTTTTGTTTTAACTTAGAAATACATTTGTTCATATTTTTCATCTGCTTCACGACAGTATTATCCTACTCAATAGTTTTTGTTTGCCATTTGTGTTTTATTCTTTTACTTTTCTGTTCTCCATTTAATAAAAAAGCATAGATCGTATGCTGACTTCTTTTAAAAAATACACTCATTTTTGAAAGAGGTAACTTCTTTTGGAGACCATCGTTTATAAGAGGTTTGTGTGATAGAAGCACAATAGTAGTGCTGAGTGTTCCCCGGAATCCTTGAGAGTTCCCAGGGAATTGCAGAGAAAACCATTGTGTATTTGTCCTTCAGACTGTTTCTTCCCAGAAAACAGAAGTCACCTCTGCAGTGCTGCCTTCAGTTCATCTGTTCTTCTACACACTACTTTTCTAATAGTAGACATTCTAAAATGATGACATGTCTGTTTCCCCATGTAACCCTGCCTCCTTTCCTTTTTCTGTTACCCGAAACACCCCAGGGTAATGCCTACCAGCAGTATATGTGGACGCTTCTATTTCTGATTAGGAGTTCGCATCTGCCGAGCTGCACACTGCTGCTTTGTCTAAACACAGCACCAATGGTGTTCTCTCCTGGTATCTTGCCACACTCTTGTCACATTTTCACACACTTGGCAGCTTTTCCTTATATATGCTGTTTTGTGGTTGCAGATATCTCCTACATTGTTGTGTTCTATTTATTGTTTTACTTATTAAGTTTGGATGAGTTCTGAGTGGAGAAGAGGACAGAAACATAGGTAGTTTACTACCTTACCACCATCATCTCACTGATGACAGTCTTTTCTCTTGATGATCGAAATTAGAACTTCTCAGACTAGTCTACAATATGACATTTGAGATTGCACAACTGCAAATAAAAGTCATTTTTCTTGTATTTTATGATGACATTCAGACGCATTTTTGTCCAATTCCAAAATGTATGCAGTGTTCATATATACTCTATGAAATGACTTATTATAAATTGTTATTTCAAAGCAAAAATTGTTTCACTTGTGACATTACTCTTCCTTCTCAAAATTGTCACCTATCCCAAAATAACGTAGTTTGAAGAAACTGAAACTGCATGGCAACATCCTTATCTCATATATTAGTGTATTTCTCCAGCAAAACAGTTAATATTGTGTTGCTTCTGAGAAATTTACTGTAAACAGCTAATCTTGTACAAGGACATCAAGAGTGGAAGAGCTGAAGGATTAGTATTGCCACCATGGCCATGAGGATAATTTCAGCAAAGTACTCAGGAATCATACCTCTTTAATATAGATAGAAATTATTATGGAACTATAGAGAAGACACACACACACACACACACACACACACACACACACACACAGAGGTACATAGTGCCACAGCTAGAAAATCCTAGAGCAAAATTTATATGTTTTATCTTTCTATGTCCTTTTAGTAAGCCGAATTTCCTTCAACCTTTACTCCAGGAGATTTTCTGTTTGCCACATCACTGTTAACCCATGTGAAAGTTATCTGAAACCATTACATTTCTTAAGATTACATCCAGGTAATTTACGGGTAACTTTGATAGGTTCATTTGGGAGTTTATAAGTTTTTCCAATGCTTTTTACCTGTTTCAACCAGTAAAAAGAAAACTTCAATTTTTTTTTTCTAAATTGAGAATATTCTTATTAGAATTACTTAGGTATTGCCATTTTTTATTTGTAGAATATAACTTGATATCTTTTTTCCACTTTTCCCTTTCTGCATTTTATTTTTAAGGGTACTTTTTAAACTCCTTGAATCAATCGTATTTTCCTATATTTGTCTGATTTTCAATTTCGTGTTTATTAAAACAACATAATATTCTTGTATACTTCTTAATCTCAGTGGAAGTCAGCTGTTGGCAACATCTCTTAGCAATATAAAAATAAATGACAGAAGAAGGAAGACAGGAGACAGGTATGTGGATGACATATTTTAACACAGCTTCTCTAACTAAACAAAAGTGTATATATTTCTCAGCAAATACATGTTAATATTCATTTTTAAGACACCAGTCTAGGGGACTGCAATGGACAAATATATATGATATGTCTCTATCATCAAGATGTAATTGAAAAGTTGACATAATATGAATATTATCCAGGCTAATTAGCAACATTATATAGACTTTGATGTAGTTCAAATTTATTCTATGACAGTAACCAGAGTGTGTGACCAAGTGTATTAAAAATGCTTTAGAATTGTTTGCAGTGTATTACTGTATATAATAACAATGCCTCTTTTTCCACTTTAAGAATCTTTACCTTTCTCAGAACCCAAGATATAGTATCGTAATAGTCCCAGATTATTTTTGACACCATCTCTACCCATCTAAGGTCTTCCTTCTATTACAGAGCCATGCTCAAGAGTGCCAGACTAGATTCTACCAAGTAGAAGCTCTTACCTGAGATCTGGAAGAAAGAATGAAAACATTACCCATTCTTTTATCAGAACTGAACAAATCATATGTTTCTAGGCAAACATAGTACTTCACAAAGATCTTTCAGCCTTTTTCTAGAAATCGCTTACCTGAGTACAGAGGGCAGGAGGGATTGTTGCCAGCAGTTTCCCAAATTGCTAGTAGTTTCTATAAGTTTCTGATTTTCTAAAAGTTAGCAGCAGATCTGAGAGCTAGAAGCAGCTCTCACAGACCTTCAGGCTTAAGTCTGTCCCACGGTTTTGTAGCTATTTAATAATAATAAATGTTTTACTTACTGAAATATTTTCGTAACTCCTCTTTTATTAACTGAACTCTGACTGATAGACTAACTAGAGTTCCATTTTAACTATCTATTTATTTGCTCCCCAATGGAAAATTTGTATTAAGTATTTCTGATGCAGTATCTTGACATAATGACATGACAATTGATCGCTCCACTTGTTTAAATTAAGAATTTCCAATAGCTTATATTATTCTGAGATGAGTTTTTTAAATCCCTCATTTTTTATAGATTTTGTATGAATTAGAGGAAAGTTTTATTTAAAAGCACATGCAGACAGTAAACTAGTGGTAATATGCAGAACAGTATAATATTAAATGACCTGAGTCAGACAAAGTCAATTGCTTGTGAGTGTGTGCGTGCATGCATGCACAAATTATGAGTAATTCCTCACCAAGCCCCTCTATATCCAATGTCTCTTACACCCACTTCTATGAGGAACAGGAGGGTAAGCCAGCATGATACACCTCAAAGTACTTTATTTTCCTAGCTGAGTTAGAAACAAGTATATTTCTCTGGCTATGTTAGTTGTTCACTATAAAAATTATTAACCACTTCAAAACTATCCATTTTATAGTCTTAAATTCTCCCGCATCCTTTCTTGGATCTTGCATAAAGTTATGACCCTAAGTAGGAGCTAGATCTCTCCACAATCCCATTTCCACCTACACAATTCATGTCCTCCCTGCACAAAACAGACTTTTGTGTTACAAACCTCCCATTTCTGTGAACTCTGCTAGTACTTATAATCATTAACATTGATCCTTTATTTAACAGCCAATGTTGAACAATATATAAATTATAGTTTTGAATAAGTGCACTTAATGTTATTTATGACACTTGTTAGAAAATATTTTTCATCGGAGCATATTTGGTTTTTGTTCCATGTGACAAATGAAATAATCTTTATTTTGGAATTTTCTCGTTTTATTTTTTTCTCATTTAAGTCTGTATACTAGAGATTTTTGGAGCAATAACAGTGAAGACTCTGTTTGACCCAGCATTTGTGAGGCTTCTCTGCACTTTCTCACTACTGGGACTTGACCTTGACTCCTAGCCTTGCTAGGCCTGTATAGCTCCGTTTTAGAAAGATTCCTATTTTAGTCAATTTAGAGAAAATCTACCACTCTTGATATGTGATTATTCTCAATATTTGGTCAAATTCCTCATTCTGCACACTGGATATCTGATCATCGTGCCCTGTCTTTAACAAGGATCCCCCTACCCTTGATGTCTTTTCTTAGTAATTTTCCATCCACTGACCCCTTCACTCTTCTCATTGGCTATGAATCTCCACCTGTTTTTACGGTATTCAGAATTGAGCCTGATCTCTTTCACCTGTTGTGTTAGTCTTGACACCCATCAGAATAATCCTGAATAAAGCCTTCCTTCCTATTTTAACAAGTGTCAGAATCATTTTTTCTTTAGCAATAGCTTTGTTGTAAAAGCATTAAGTAATATGTCAATTAGCATATATACTATGTATGCTTTTTCCTGTCATCAGAAAATATGATACGCAGTCCATCAGTGCCGTTTTTCAAGATATCAGTAACAATATATGGTGAAATATACTATTAATATATGATAAAATACACTATTATGAACAGAACTCAACTTATGTCTTTCTTACTGAAATAGATCTATTTTTAGTACTTATTAAGTAGAGTTAATCACTAGTTAGTTAAACTAATCCTATAGCCTCTCCTCTTTCCTTACTTGTAACTCCTTTCTCTGGCAGTGAGAAATGTGCCCACATCATGCACAATATTGGTGTAATGTAGTTTGAGATTTGCTTGCTCATATTCCCGTAAAAAATGCTAACTAGGTTATAAAACTTGTGTACAGGTTTGTTTTTCTTTTCGTCTTTAGCCTTACAATATGAAAATCTAGATACTGTTTACCAAAGTCATTAAAGTTAGTCCTTTTGTTCTCCATTTCTCTCAGAATTGTTACGTAATTTGTTTGTGATACAGTTAGTCTTAATTTTACTGTTTGCATTCTACATTCATTTCTCTCCACATCTCAATTTATGTGACAATTTAGGGGGAGGTGTGAGAGGGTATGTGAAAAATTACCATAGTTCTAAGAGTCAAAACCATAGTTAAACCAAAAGAAGTTTTACTCACACTTATCCCTACTACCCCGATCACATTTCCTTTTTTTAATTTTTACTTATTTATTTTATTTATTTATTTATTTTGACAAGGTCTCTCTCTGTCACCCAGATGGCATGCAATGGTGCCATCATAGCTAACTGCAGCCTTGAAATCCTGGGCTCAAGGGATCCTCCCTCCTCAGCCTTTTGAGTAGCTGGGATTTCAGGTGTGCACCATCACACCCAGCTAATTATTTTATTTGTTGTAGAGATGAAGCCTCTTCATGTTATCTACTCTGGCCTCAAACTCCTGGCCTCAAGCAATCCTTCCACTTCATCCTCCCAAAGTGCTGGGATTGCTGATATGAGCCACTACCCTTGGCCTCACATTTCCTGATTCTTTCAACCCACCTCCCACCCATAAATGTAAATGAAAGTCATTGCCATTATTTTATGACCTATTATTTTCGGAACTTTTTTTTTCTTTGAGATAGAATCCTGCTCTGTCACCCAGGGTGGAGTACAATGGTGCAATCTCAGCTCACTGCAAACTCCACCTCCCAGATTCAAGTGATTCTCCTGTCTCAACCTCCTGAGTAGCTGGGATTACAAGTGCTCACCAACACGCCCAGTTAATTTTTGTATTTGTAGTAGAGACGGGGTTTCGCCATGTTGATCAGGTTCATCTTGAACTCCTGACCTTGCGATCTGCCCACCTCAGCTTCCCAAAATGCTGGGATTACAGACATGAGCCACCACACCTGGCCTATTTTTGGAACAATTTTAAAAATATATATGTTTATAATTCACATGGTAAGGATAAATGAAGTGAAATGAAAGGAGAATTAAAAGCTTTCATATATTTTTAAGGGCATATACAAATGTGTAAAAATATGTCAAAGCAAATCCGTCAATATATATATCAAAAGTCATAACAGACAGCCCCCTTTTCTGGCCTTCATCAGTGTTCAGCAGGGATAGGCCTTCTCTAGTTAGTATAGCCTTGGATTTTAGAAGAGCTGCCTGATGATGACCCAGGGCAAGCAGAGCTTGTTGTGGATTTTTCTGGTTGCCTTTGTTCTAATGTTGGGTGGGCTTGCTCTCTGGGCCCCACTTTCTGCTGAGGCTGCTGGCTGGGCTCTGTCACCAGGCGGAGCTCCTGGCTGGGTACTGTGATGGTTTCTGGTCAGGTGGGTCACTAGATGTGTTTTCCGGCTGAGCAGTTCTGCGATTTGAGATCTGCAGTTAGGTGGACTGCAGGCGGGACCCCGAAGTTAGGCAGAGTCACCGCTCAGGACGGAGGGACCAGATGCTATGCTGTTTAGAAATGCACGATTGAGCATTGCCTCCCTGTCAGGGGAGAGTTGTGGGGTGGGCTTTTGGCTGAGTTGATAGGCTGTTTAACCTCCCCGGGGAAGCAGGTCTAGCCTCAAAGTCTCTCTGAATGCCTTGGCAAGTGGACTTTTTGGCTGAGTGGAGCTGCTGCTTGAATTCCCCAGTCAGGCAGGTCTAGCCGCTGTGCTTCACAGAAATGGGCAGAGGCGGACATCACCCTCCCTGAGCGGAGTTTGTGGGGTGGACTCCGAGGCTGGGCATGGAGACTAGTCGTCTAGGGACTCAAGTAGGTTGAACTTCCCACCGTGCTACTGAAAGCGACCTGTTCAACTTTGGGGACGGGCTGGGAAGTTGGCTGGTCGGTGACACAGCTGGCAGGAGTTATGGAAGTGCCACCAAGTTCCACGGGCTGTTGAATATGACTTCTGCCTCCCTTCTTCATTTTTTCCTGACCCCAGGCGATGGAGCAGTGCGCTTATCCGCAGTGTTTCTCTGATTTGAGACTGGAGGGGACTTCCTGGGAAGTGTTTCAAAATGCTAGGGAAGCCGAGTGACTGCTTCCACTTCTCTCTTCCACTGTGGAAACCATAGGTCCAGGGAAATCCTCTCCTGGGATGGTGCCAACTTGGGGAGTGGCAGGGGCAGCATGGTCAGTGTGATACCGTTCTTACTCTTACTCTTCTAATTTGGTTTTCATTCACTTCTGCAGGCCATGCAGGTGTCTCAGGCTTGTTTCAAAGTATTTCAAATAGATATTCTGGTCTGTGGAATGTTGTTAGATGAACTTTCTGTGAGCAGGGAAGTGGAGCTTGAGACTTCCTGTTTCACTATCTTGTTCAATGACATAAGTTTTCTTGAAATTATGATTTATATAACATTAATTTATTCAATAAAAAGGAGCTCCATTATGGTTTTAGTACTATTTTTAAAAAGTGATATAATTCTAAAAAGCAATAAGATTTTAAAACATGGAAAAAGCCTTTATATTTCACAGTGCCTATTAATGCAGCACATATAAACAGACAGACCAGTCCCAAATAGACTCAACGTTTTATGTGAATGTAGTATATGATAAAGATAACATGGCAATCGTCAGGGGAAAAAATGGACTTTTAAGCAAATGTTACTAGGAACATTGGAGAATGTATTAACTAGCCTTTTCTGTTAACAAACCAACTTCAAACTTATTTTAAAATGTAGTAGTTTAATTGAAAATGTATTATTGTTCCAAAGCTCAAGTTTCAAGTGGAAAGCTTTATTGATCAACTAAAGTCATCTAAGAAAGATCATGGGTCTGAAGTCATTTGTGGGTCATTAGAAAATCGTGGAAGGAAATGGCCCCAGTCTCCTATCTGACAGAGAGTGGAAAACTCATAACTATGAGTTTTCAAAATCCATAAACCATAAAAAAGAGTGACAAACCTGACTGTATGGTTGAAACACAGAAATAATAACATGTTTGAAAATACAACTTTTCACAAGCAACATCAAAAGGTAAATTGAAAACTGGGGAAGTATTGATACATATTTTATATATAAAGTGTTATCACTTAATATATCTATAAGGTTTTGTTATAAAACAAGAAGATAAAACCACAATGGAATGGAAAAATGCACAAAAGTTCTGAATAAACTGCTCACAGAAAAGAAAATACAAAGAACATTTGCACTTATAAATTCTACTCCACTTCACTCCTAAAGAAAATGCAATTTAAAACTATACTTTGCTGCTATAACTCGTATCTTGGATGCTTGGCAAAAATCCAAAACTTTGGAAACATACTAGAAACATACTCCATTCACAAAGTTGTAGGGAAAAGGACCTCTTACATATTGCTGTACTTTACTTTAGTTAGCCTTATATTTATTTTAATCTAATGTCTTCAATTCTTTTTCTTTTATAAAGAAGTTTACAATAAATAAGTTTATGGACAGATTATTAGTTATTTTTGCAGCTTTTCTTTGGGATAGATTCTTCCACGTGAGAATGCTGAGGCAAAGGTAAATATATATATATATATATATATATATATATAGCTAAATACCACCAATTCAACTTCATAGAGCTTATACCATTTTATATTGCTACCAGCAACGTATTTAAATTGTATACTTTGTATTTTGATTCAAAAATTTAAAGGAGAGGAGTGCCCTGCAAAATTAACAAGACATAGAAACAAAAATGAACTACATACGAAACCGATACCATATCATACAAAAAAAAATTGTGCCTAATGATTTTGAACACAGAACTTCTAAATAAATACCTTACAAGGAGAAAAGCATTGTAAAAACTTAATCTTTACTCAATTTTTAATATTTCTTTTTCATTTTTTTGAGATGAAGGCTCATTTTGTTACCCAAGCTGGAGTTCAGTGGTGCGGTCTCGGCTCACCGCAACCTCCACTTCTGAGTTCAAGCGATTCTTCTGCTTCAGTCTCCCGAGTGGCTGGGATGACAGGTGCACGCCACCATGCCTGGCTAATTTTTGCATTTTTAGTAGAGATAGGGTTTCACTGTGTTAGCCAGGCTGGTCTTGAACTCCTGACCTCATGATCCACCTGTTTCAGCTTCCCAAAGTGCTGGGATTGCAGACGTGAGCCTCCACGTATAATAATATTTGGTCGGGTGCAGTGGCTTACTTCTGCGGGAGCCGAGGTGGGCCGATCCCCTGAGGTCAGGTGTTTGAGAACAGCCTGACCAACATGGAGAAACCCTGTCTCCATTAAAAGTACAAAATGAGCCAGACGTGGTGGTGCATGCCTGTAATCCCAGCTACTCTGGAGGCTGAGGAAGGAGAATCGCTTGAACCTGGGTAGTGGAGGTTGCGGTGAGCCAAGATCACAGCACTGCACTCCAGCCTGGTGACAGAGTGAAATTGTGTCTCAAAAAAAAAAAAAGTAATATTTGTATTATGATTTTGATGTTATGCTTTTTATATGACTTGATACAGCTGGAAAAAAAGCAAATAAGTGAATCTGTTTATACTGATAGGAATCAAGATTTTCAACACAGAAGAGATGAGATATAAATATGTGATGTTAATTTGAAAAACTCAAAGTCTTCATTTGGATTGGAATTGTTGCTAAATCTCAAGGATGATAAAATTATCGATTTCTTAATTGAAAGCAAGCTAAACGTCCAACTTATATTTCATAGTTAAGTCTCTTCTAAAAACTCCCCAGAAATTGATTTCTTGCCTCTTTTTGAATTATATCAGTGCCAAGGAAATCATTGTATCATAGATTTGATATTAGTTCTGTGACTAAGTCCTTACTCCATCTTTCCTAGATATGACTTAGAGAATTAGCTTAATCTCTCTAATTCCCTGTTGTATAAAATGGAGATAATGAAAAAAAAACTGCCTGACAGGACTGATTCCCGAAGAGATTGACCAGACTGTGGAAACAATGATTTCTTACCAGCAAGCTCTTCATGACATTGTCCAGCCAAAAATCCTCCCATAAGAATCAAACTTATAAGTAGTATTGTGATTTGAGGGTATTGTGGCACATCATCCATTTAGAAAACATTGACACGCTCAGGACTAAGAGACTATGTTTTATTAACATTTGCACAGCATGCATAGTGCCTGCCACCAAGTTGTTTCTAGATACCAAAAAGAATATGCGCACACGGTTTGTAAACTGCAAAGCATCATGTGAAGTTGGTTATTAGTAATATTAATGCGAGCCATTTCGATTTTGTAGAGTTGTAATTACTGTAATTCTTCCATGGTTTGACCTGAAATCTACCTCCCTGTCATTTCTACTTGTTATTCTTTGTTCTCCCTTCTGAAGTCAGCGAAAAGATTAATCCTTCTCATTAAAAGGAATAAAAATTAGGTTTTCTCAATTAGAATAATAGAAATAGTAAGCATTCAGTCCTGGCTTTGATATGAATTATTTTATTAAATAAATCAATTTGTACCCCTTACCCACATGCATACAAGGGCAGCCTTACTTGCTCTTCTTTTCTTTTACTTGTCCTTTGTTTTATCGTAAACTGAGCTGTCTACTGAAGAGGGACTGTGATTCTAGTTGCTCAGTTACCCCAAGACTTTTCATTCCTGTAACTCTGTTATGTGGTTTCTTCTGCTGAAACTATTTCCCTCCACCTGTACTTTCTCTTACCATAGCCCCATCTGATTGAATTGGCTAATATTTACCTAATGAGTTGGAAAATTGATGTTCTAACTAAAAAACTTAATTAAATTTAACGAAACAATCAATTATATGTATATATATGTACATAAATATTTTTGGCTACATTATTATAAAGATATGCATGCATGTTTGTGTATGTGTTTATGTGTATATAACAATACATGTATTAGGTCAGGGGAACACATACAGCTTTTATTAAAGTCATTTAAATCAAGAGCATACTATAATTATAATAAATAAATATATTTGTAGCATCCTGAAGAGAGTTTAATGTTAAGTAGATGTATATTTGTGATAGAAAATAAAAAAATAAAGTTACTCTTTGATTTAAGTAGATAAAAGAGGCTTCTTTATTTCTTTTCAGTATTTCAAAGATAACTTCATGGAAAAGACTGACAGAGTACCTAATTTAAAAAAATAAAAGCCACAAATCCAAGTTAACTCATCCAATGTAAACTGTAATATGAAATAATTATTTTATTTTCTTGGGGAAATAATTATTTTATATCTTTTCAGTTTCAAGCCCTTGTGAGGAGTACATATGCAGAAAGAAAAAATGTAATAAAATATAATTCTGGCTCTTTTGGAATTCATGTGGTTTTTTTTTGTTTTGTTTTTTTTTTTGAGACAGAGTCTTGCTCAGTCACCCAGGCTGGAGTGCAGTGGGACAATCTTGGCCCACTGCAAGCTCCACCTCCCAGGTTCACATCATTCTCCTGCCTCAGCCTCCCGAGCAGCTGGGACTACAGGCGACCACCACCACACCCAGCTAATTTTTTGTATTTTTAGTAGAGACGGGTTTTCACCGTGTTAGCCAGGATGGTCTTGATCTCCTGACCTCGTGATCCACCTGCCTCGGCCTCCCAAAGTGCTGGGATTACAGGCGTGAGTGACAGCTCCCGGCCCATGTTTTCAAATTATTCCAACAGTGTGTCATGAATAAGGTACTGCGGGGTCCAGAGTGAGAATGCCAGACACTGGCTGGGGAAGTTAAGGATGTCTTTACAGAAAGTAGGTCATGAGAACTGACCATAAAAGAATGAATAATGGTTTGCAAGATAGATAGAAAGAGGTAGGTTGACCTCATCCAAGAAAACAAATTGTATGATCAAAGGCAGAGACATGGGTGACACAGATGTCTTTGGAGACACTACAAAAAGTTGGAGTCGCTGGAGCCAGATAGTGTGTGAAGAAGAAAGGATTCTCTTACAACTAAAATCGCAGAAAAATGGATACCATAAAATACCATAAAAGAAAAAAAAAAAAAACCCACAGGAATTCATTTTCTCTTGGGATAAAAAATGATTGCAACTTAATGTTGAGCTGCATATTCATGATATGCTAAAATAAGACAATGCTGTTATATAATATGAAGTTCTAGGAGATCAACAGAACAAATTTGAGAACACATCATTTTTTAAAGAAAATGTTTAAAAATTGCATTATATTTGAATGAATGTATTATATATTACCTCTGTATCCACTTACCTGATTAACTGAGTATCTTAATGTATTTACATTTTTACATTGATTACTAATTCCCAGGGGCTGTGGTCAGATGTGTGACCAGCTACTTCTTGAGCAATAGAATAACAAAGTGATTAAATAGCTTTCGTAGATGTACATTTCTATTGTCCTCTGATACATAGCTTTTTTATTTTAAAAATGTTAGACAGAAGGCCTCAAGTAGAAAATACTTTGCTTGGAGAATAACATTGACAAGTAAGGTGCTGCAGTCTTTTGTGTAAACTTCAGTGGGATTCAGTAGATACTTGGTCTGAAGTGGCCAGGAATAAGATATAAATCTCCTTGTTTTTGTTTCTCAAACAACAAACCACACTGGCAGAGACACTTTTCATGAGTCCAGAGATAAATGAGTATTAGGGGATACTGCTGGAAAATGAACAGCTTACCAGTTCTTTGGGACATGACTTCAAATCCTTTCCCAATCTCACACTTTATAATTCATAAAAAATGCCTTTCACTAAGAACAGGCTTGTCTCATGCTTCCTTTTCTAAGACTTCATGGTAGTTTTGTTTTGTTTTTGAAAGAGATTTTATGTTTGTAGTAGATGGATGGGCAGTAGATGGATGGGCACTAGGGTAGGGTACTAAAAAGAATATATATATATATATATATATATATTTAGAGAGAGAGAGAGAGAGAGAGAGAGAGGAGCTTATCAGGAGAATTGACTCACACTATCACAAGGTAAAGTCCCATACTAGGCCATCTGCAAGCTGAGGAGCCAGGAAGCCAGTCTGAGTCCCAAAACCTCAAAAGTAGGGAAGGCAAACAGTGCAGCCTTCTGTCTGTGGCCAAAGGCCCAAGAGTCCCTGGCAAATCACTGGTGCAAGTCCAAAAGTCAAAAAGCTGAAGAACGTAGAGTCTGATGTTGGAGGGCAGGAAGCATCCAGCACAGGAGAAAGATGAAGGCTGAAAGACTCAGCAAGTCTGTTTATTCCACTTTCTTCTGCCTGCTTTATTCTAGCCATGCTGGCAACTGATTATATGGTACCCACCCAGATTGAGGATGGGTCTGCCTCTCCCAGTCCATTGACTGAAATGTTAATCTCTTTGACAACACCCTCACAGACACATCCAGGAACAATAATGTTCACCCTTCAATCCAATAAAGTTGGCACTCAATATTAACCATCAAAACAACTGTAGCAGCAATTATTGCATACGAAATATCCATTTTCTTCTATTTGTTTTTCAGTCTTTTTACCTCTAGATTATGTCGTAAAATTGGTTATCTGAATCAAATATGAGAAGAGATGTGTTATTTCCTGTCTGAGGCCATTAAAAATGTATGTAACACTGGCTCATCCTCATTCTTTTTTTCATGTGTGTATGTGGAAACAAGTACTGCATGAGGGTGAAGCTTCAAGATGTGTTAGCATGCATTCTTGCATCTACTTTCAGCAGTTTGTATGAGAAAACCCCAACCTGCATCTTAGTGTGATGTGAGTGACACATAAATCTTTGTTTTGTTTAATCCCTGAGATTGTTGCTGCAGTATAGTTTATACTAATACACCAAAAAAAAAAACACCAAAATCCCAAAATGTTGAAAAAAAGGGCATTCTTATTTGTAACCCCTTGATTCTTCCATTATGAATTCCACCCACAAAGTTGGGCAAGAATTCAATCATTCATTCACTCATTTTGCAGGGAATGAACTGAGCTGAGGCTTATCAAGTTCCTTCTATGTGTCAGTATGCACAATTAATGGTGTCATCAAGGATCCTTATTTATTTAGAACTCTAGAAATAATTTTGAGAAATAAAATATCTGTTTAGGAAATCATTTGTGAATATTACCATAAGGAAATGCACATGTCTTATTACCATACTAAAACTCTATGAAATCAATGTATGTATAGGATAAAGGTTTGAGACAAATAAGAATTGAAAGACCTTTGAGCCTTTAGGAACCAAGTGAAAATTTTTAAGCAAAGTCACATACTCAATAGATGTCAATGAATCTCTCTTTATCTGTATGCCACTGGCAGTATAATTAGGTCATTATAGATACCAATTTTAAAGTCAAACGAAACTAATTTTGAATTTTGACCCTATTACTTATTGCTGTAAGATTCTGAGTAAAGTTCTTAATTTATCTAGCTAACCCTTCTTACTTTTATTTAATGGGTTCACAATAGCTTAATTTAATTTCTAAGTTTGATGTGACAATTCATGAGATGATGTCCAGAAAGTGATTAGGACAGTGCCTGCATATTTAAAATGCAGAATAAATGATATTAGTAATGCTGTCATATTATTATTATGTCTTTTTGAAATAGCCTTATGTATCTCTTTTTATGTGAATCATGAGGATTGGAAGATAAAACAATTTACTTTTAATGTTGAATTTCTACATAGTATATAGTTAGTATAGGTACTATAGAAAAGTATTTATGATGTAGGATTTTTCTTCTTGGTCACTTTGTAATCCAGGGCCCCCCGACCACTGACACCCTGCCTGGCCCTTGCTTAGCCATGCTGGTGTGCCCCAGCTGGCATGTGTTATAGTGAGTACTTGCATTCATCAGTTGCTGGGCTCTTGTATTGCTCCCAAGAACAATGAGGATACACTGGACATTGAATGAAGAGGAGGGCAGAGAAGATTTTTTTTGAGTGACAGAACAGTTCTCAGTGCAGGGGGGAATTGGGGGTAGGTCCCCACCCCCACAGTTGGTTTGTTCTCTTCTCTTATTGACTGAGTCTGGGGTCTTTATAGGCACAGGATGGGGAGTGCATGCTGATTGGTTTGTGAGTATGCAAAAAAGGTTAAAGTGAAGACACTACCCCATTAGAATAGGCATAAAGACTGATCTTAACTGCTTCCTGCTGACAGGGTGTACTGTTTTGGGAAAACCACAGCCAGATTTCCCTCAGAGACCTATCTAGGAGTCCCCAGTAAAAGGGAGCCATCATTTGAGGCTCCAGTTGCATGACTGTTTAGAGTTTGATGGCTTGAAAGTGAGAAGAGGCAAACCAGGTTATTAGAAGACACATATCAAAATGAAACAAAGGGGGTAAGAACTGCTTAAAAATCCTGAGGCTGCCAACACACCCAGATAACTGGTGGCTACAGTTATGCCTGCTAGGATTTGGGTGCATGGGACTTGGTTTTGTTCACTCCTTTGGTCTTATTTTCCCAAAAACCTCGGAGTTATGGGCACCCTATTTATTCCAATCACCTGGCAGGTTTTTCAGGATAATTGCCCAGAATTAGAATATTGATCCAGATTTTTACATTACCTATCCCTTTTGTTTCTCTTGAACTGAAGGTGGAGATCACCGGTTAGTTCACAGGAATAAGTAGGGTTAGTCTAAAATGTAGGCAAAAACTTAGAAAGAACTAATGAGTCTAGAATTTAATGACAAGTGTATGATAAGTTTTGAAACATAATTTTTCTCTCTCCAGTCCTCATTTTTGTTAAAAACAAATCATGATAGGACTGTGTTGTTTGCAAAATATACTTTAGTCTTATACTTGGCCTGATAATTTACATAAATTGCAGCAAGAATAATCATCTTTTATATAGGCTTTTTAAATTGGTTTTGGTGGGACTCCATTTAACAAGGAACTTTAGATAAAACTTTTTAAAGCCGAGCCCAGCTATGAGTTTGTACCCTCAAATACCTATGAGTTGGATAAATTCCTCTCTTCTTGAACTCCCAATGACAAGGGGGTCCTGGGCCTGTTAAAAAGTGACATTCATTACTCACCACAGGTTAGGAAACCTGTACAGGGACTGTATAGACAAGGTATGTGGATGGTTTTCCCAAGGGGGTTTTATTGGCTCTGCAAGTCAAGCTTGATTCCCTAAAGGAAAGCAAACCATTCTAGTAAAAGCGTTGGTAAAACCACCAGCTTCTCCAATTGTTTCCTGTTGCAAAAGAAAACGATTCTCATTGCACTGATATAGATAACTATTGCTTAAGTTAAAAATACTCACAAATAGTTTCCAGATTCTATAGAAACCAGGCAGACATAAACAAATATGCTCCACATTTTGTTCACAGGAGTGTACCTTACTCAATTGTTAAAAGCTGTAGATAGCTCAAAAGGAAAGTGTCATTGACTCTGAAAAGCAAAACAAGAAACAGAAATGTTTTAAGAAAAAACTTAAAAAGATTACTTCAGTTTTCTATTAGTTCAGTCCATTCTCTTAATTCTTGATCTTCCTGACATTCATGAACATTTCAGCTCTTCATGAGTCCTGTGTTTTCCTCTATACCAATGTCACAGTCTTCAAAGTTATCAGAAACCTGCATTTGAGAGTACCTGTCAAAGTCCAATAGCTGACTATAAACCATATTTTGAAATGGATCAAAACAAGACAACAATTGTCTGTGAATGACAAAATATCTTTGGGTATTGCTCTGTTGCCCAGGCTGGAGAGCAGTGGCGTGATCTTGGCTCACTGCAAACTCTGCCTCCTGGGTTTATGCCATTCTCCTGCCTCAGCCTCCCAAGTGGCTGGGACTACAGACACCCACCACCACAATTCGCTATTTTTTTGTATTTTTAGTAGAGATGGGGTTGCACCATGTTAGCCAGGATGGTCTCGATCTCCAGAACTCATGATCTGCCCACCTTGGCCTCCCAAAGTGCAGAGATTACAGGCATGAGCCACCATGCCTGGCCTAAATCTATTTTCAGTAGTCTCAGTAACATGTTATAATGGTAACACTTAGCAGTTTTAAATTTTAATGTAATACCTAGTAAGTTATTTTAGTTATGTACTAGGTACAGCTAAGGTCTGATTCTTTCCAACACAGTTATGGGCATGGTTAATTCCATGTGTCTTCAAGCCTTACCAAATTGTAAAGCAGGCCAGTTAAATAGTTCTCAAAAGCCAATTAAATAGTTTATAACATTTACCAAACCTGGTGTCTGACCTGCATAATCTAGACCACATATTTACATTTTGAAGACATTTGCATTTTACCAATAATCTTTCAAATTGCTTTTATTTTTCAGAGATTAAAGTCACATGCATTAAAAGGCATTAAAGCTTTTACTTTTCCTTCAAAATATATTTGATCTAAGTGCTTATTTTTGGTTAGGCCAATTAAATAGAGCTCTTTTTAATAAACATCACATACATAACACATACATGATTACATAGCCAGACAGAAGAAAATCCAATAGTTCTAAGATTTTTCATTTGTCAATCTCCTAATTGGATTACTGGCTTCAGGATGGAGCCCTTCAAGAAGCAAGGCTAAGAAAGCATGCAATTTCCAGAGTCTAACAAACAGGCATAGATGGAAGACAAAAACATATTTTGAGAAGGATCTATTCACTTTTAATTGTGGTTGTTCCATGAGGAAAACAGAGGAGTTTGTTTTTTTTTTCCTAAAATGGGGTTCATGGTGCCTTCTCTGTTTTTACCAAAGAGTCCTATTCTTTCAGAAGTTGTCTTAGGGCCTCTCATGTGTGCACTAAGAGTGGCAAGACAAAATGGAGAAAAATAATTCAGTCTATGGAGAAAAAATCTTTTCCAGAGAAACAAGGTCCAAGAAAAGAAAAATCCATAAACTCTTTTAATTATACCTATAGCTTGGATATCCACTTTTAGTTATGCTGACTTTTAGCCATGGTGCTCTTTAAGAAAATCATTTTAAATCCCGTGTTAATTACTTTAGCCATACTAAGCGGCCAGTATTTCTGACTTTTGAACTTCACCAAAAGTAATCACATAGGCGAAACCAACAAGCCTCAACTAAGGTTACGACTTAACTGCAAGTGTATAAGATATTTTCAAAGAGGTGATAAGCAGTTTTTACAAAGTCTACACTCTTTAAAAGTAGCTCAGAGAAAGGAAGATTTAAGAAAGGAAACTAGAAGTTGTTCATGGAGGGGAAGAGATTCAGCAAATGAAAAAAGTAACACAGATATTAACCAGAAAGTACTAATTTTCTAAGCTAGAACTAAACATGAACTGCCGTTGTAAAATGGCAGAGACCAAAAGAAAACATTGCCCTGTTGTTACAAGGTCAAACTCAAAGCATGTAATACAAGATGGAGACCTGCGGCAAAGTTTGTTACTAACCAGTTTGCTAGTCTGGTTTGAACAGTGGGCATATGGGTTCCTTGACCCATGTTCTATCCTAAGTTATTTTTCCTTATGACAGAACCATGCAGAAAGACACACAAAGTACAACAGATTCAATACAGCTTAAGACTAGCCTCACAAATATTTTTTTTCCACTAATTAAAACTTTATAGAAGATATAAACAGTGATCTTTATCATTCCTTTTACCAGTTTGCACAGGGAGAGGGAGAACGCAAGTCTGACTGGTTAAAAACTTTTACCCTTTTGCCAGCATGTCTGGCTTCTGGGTTCCCTTCCCATGAACTCAATTTAAAGCCAAGTCATTTAAGGATTGGGGAAATAAACTTTTCCCAGCTTGGGGATGCATCCAAGGGCAGTGTCAGGTGGTACAGTGATGCAATTGCCCATGCACGAAGGGGACAGAGGAGCAAAAAGAGAAAAGAAGGGTTTTTTGTTGTTGTTGTTTCTTCAAAGGAGCCCCAGTGATTCAGGAGGCATTTGAGAGAAGTAAAGATTGAAGATGATTGGTTACCCATCTGGAAAGATGTCAAAAAAGATGTCTCTTAGTTCCTTTCTCTTCCCAGTGAATACCCAGGGTACATGAAGAAGAGAAAGAAATGATGTCCCCTTCCTTCTTCTGTCCTTGTATCTCCAAGTCCTGGCAACCTTGACAGAGTGTCACCCATGGGTACTAATGTGGCTTTCATCCATGTTTACAGGGGGCCTAGAGGGTAGGAATTGTCCACACTCACCCACATACTGCCTTTCCCCATGCTGTCAGTAACCTTTGAGTTTCCCATACCTCATTTATGCCATGGATACCAGTATGACCTCTATTCATGAAATTGGGGGAAGGGCTATTTGGCAGGAATTAGTCGTGCTCACCTGCACTGTGCCACTTGACTTCCATTGTTGCCTGTCTTTGGATCCATCAGATCTAGTTTTCTTTTTTAGGGTTTCAACCCAAAGCTTGAAATTGAGTTTGGGACAAAAAGGTGTCTCAGAAGGGTGTGTGGACTCATTAAGTTAGAGAGTTTCATGAATTGAAGTCCTGGTTTAGAGAGATGCCTTTCAAAAGGAAAACCAACAACAATGACAACAACAACAACAACAACAACAACAAAACTTGCATAGAAAAGCATTCTGTATTTACAGGGCTATGTGAACTCCTGACATGGTGGAGAAAATAAAAAAAGTTTAAGTACAGGGCAGGAAAGGTGCCTGGGAAGAAAATGCTGAAGCTTTATGCAAATGTATTCCTCTAACAGAGAGAGAAAACCTCATAATCTCTGCTTCCTCTTTGCCTCTAAGAATAGATGGAAACCACATTGTCCTGAATTGCATATCTGATCACTGAGCCAAATGCTCACTCCGCCCAGTAATATCTCTGTAGCTTGCAACAACACTTTTAACATTGTAAAAGAAGACATAGGTGTCATGACAGCCCAGAAATAAAATAAAGAAAATGCCATAGAAAAGACTGGATTGGAACAAAGCTGACATTCTCAACCACCGAGAGTGATGGTGTTGGGGTGGGGGGAAGTGTCAGGGTCCTCTCCAGGATTCTGTCCTCTGTAGCTGGGCCACTTGTTTTTAATTGGCTCACCAGAGGTTTGGTGCTTCATGTGCCTTCAGAAATGTCTGAGGACAATAGGCCTTGAAAAAAAGTGAAGAGTCTAGGTCCGCATTTGTTCCCCCTTCAGGTATCCTGGGTGAGCCCCCAAAATGATGTAGGATTTTTCTTTTCAGTCACTTTGCAAGCCAGGGACCCCTGGTTGGTGATGCCTGACTCGAGTCTCATTCAGCAATACTGGCATGCCCCAGCTCACCTATGGTATTGTTTGTGCCCACATTCAGCAATTCCTGAGTTCTTATACCATGACCAAGAAGAATGAGAATATACTGGACATTGAAGGGTGAGGAGGGAGGAGAATAATTTTATTGAGTGATGGAACAGTTCTCAGTGCAGAGGAGATTTGGGGGGTGGTTCTCTCCTCTTATCGACTGAGTCTGGGGTCTTTATAGGAACAGGGTGGAAAGTGTGTGCTGATTGATTTGTGAGTATGCAAAAAAGGTTAAAGCAAAGGCACCACTCAAAGATGGGCATGACAGTGTAGATAACCAATTAGGAAAAGGTAGGTATATATGAAATAGGTGAATGGTGGGGATAAATCAGGGGACAGCACACTAAACAGGAAGACAAGTTCTCAATTTGGTCCAAGGATTAACATGTAGCTTGGGTATCAGGCTTTGAACTCTTGTCAGCTAGGAGGTGGGGATTCACAGGGTACTCACCCCTATCTACCTAGGCATTTTTCTGCCTCCTGTTACTATTATTTATGATTGCCATACTAGAAAAAGAAATGAAACATCTTAGAAGGTTTGGGTAACTATTAAATTATGTAATTCAGCCAGGCATGGTGGCTCACACCTGTAATCCAAGCACTTTGGGAGGCCGAGGTGGGTGGATCATGAGGTCAGGAGTTCAAGACCAGCCTATCCAAAATGGTGAAACCTCGTCTATACCTAAAATACAAAAATTAGCTGGGTGTGGTGGCGGGCACCTATAATCCCAGCTACTTTGGAGGCTGAGGCAGAGAATTGCTTGAACCTGGGAGGCAGAGGTGGCAGTGAGCCGAGATCACATCACTGCACCCCAGCCTGCGTGACAAAGTGAGACTTCGTCTCAAAAAAAGTTAAATCGTATAATTCATAATAATTACTAAATTACTAGCACATAAAAACCACTTACCAAAACTGTCCCTACCATTTAATTTAACTCTGATTCATTCACAGAACCTTTACTGAGCACCTACTTTGTTTATGACTAGGGATATAAAAGTAAATGAGACACAAACACCTTGAAATACAATTGTTATATTAGTCCTAATGATCCAACCTTTCCTTTATTACATCAGGCATTTATACAGCTCTGTGCCTTTGCTTAAAAGGAACATTATTTTTCCTTTTTTCACTTTGTTAACATTTTACTAAACCCCAATTCTGTAAGTGCAAGCCTACATATCATTTTTAGAATTGGAATACTCTGAACTCAACTCAATCATATTTTACTTACCTTTTATTCACAATGTATAGCATGCCTTTTCTCATTCAATAAATGACTATTTAACAAACAAACGAATGAGCAAATATTTAAGTCAATAAATGAACACAGTATATTAACTCTTGTAGATGTAATTCTAGTAGGCAACTAATACAACAGGCTCATACCTATGTGCTCTAGTAAAACTTTAGAGAGCAAAAAGTTGCAGTTCACTAATGTACGGTCCCAAATAATGTTTGTTTCTGTTTGAAAACTTTCTTCATTCTCCAGAACCTACCAAGTTAAGAACATTCTTCATGGATATTCACATTTTTGCCCCACCTAACTTTTTCTAAACAACTGTATAACTCCCTTAAATTTATACTGTACTCTATTTATATGGTACTAAATAGCATTTCCCTCAATTTGAAACTAACCCAATGTTCTCATAAACAGCCCCCCCCTTTTTTTTTTTTGAGATGGAATCTCACTCTGTCCTCCAGGGTGGAGTGCAGTGGTGCGATTTCAGCTCACTGCAAGCTCCATCTCCCGGGTTCATGCCATTCTCCTGCCTCAGTCTCCCGAGTAGCTGGGACTACAGGTTCCCGTCACCACACCTGGCTAATTTTTTGTATTTTTAGTAGAGACAGGTTTTCACTGTGTTAGCCAGGAGGGTCTCGATCTCCTGACCTCATGATCCGCCCGCCTCGGCCTCCCAAAGTGTTGGGATTACAGGCGTTAGCGACAGTGCCCAGCCATAAACAGCTTTTTTTTTTTTTAGATAAACATAGAAATTGATTATTTTGGTCTAAAAGCTTGAAACTTATATTGGTTTTGTCTGAGTCCCTTCCTCAGGAAAGGACCCAAGTCCTCTCAAAAAGTATCAAAGAACTGAGGCTCATCAGAATATAGCATCCAGATCATGAGAAGCTGAGCCCCTCTTTCATCATGATGACTTCTTTCCCCACCATCCCATTTTTGTTTTCCCATGCTAGTTACATTCCTTTCCTTGCTATATAAACCCCTAATTTTAGTCAGTCAGGGAGATGGACTTGAAGCTGATCTTCCATATGTTAGGCTTCAGCACCCAGTTAAAGCCTTCCTCTTGGGGAATACTCCTTGTCTCAATCATTAGCTTTCTATGTGGCAAGCAGCAGGATCTAGACCAAACAGCTGGTGTTTCAGAAACAAATTCAGGTATTTACATACTCCTGCCTCCAAGAATGTGTTCATGAAATAGAAGTAAGAAGGCATATAGTGGTGTTTTATGGAAATAATCATTTTCTCCATAGCCAAAATAAACCCTAGGGAGGAACTTAGTCCTCAGACACAAGGCTTTTGGGATTGAAAAGACAGAAAAATGATCTTAGAGGACTGGAAAAGAGATTGTATGTAACATACGGTGACAATCATTTATCCTTCTTTG
>NW_012110363.1:3547962-3549603 GCF_000951045.1 Mandrillus leucophaeus
AGTATCAAAGAACTGAGGCTCATCAGAATATAGCATCCAGATCATGAGAAGCTGAGCCCCTCTTTCATCATGATGACTTCTTTCCCCACCATCCCATTTTTGTTTTCCCATGCTAGTTACATTCCTTTCCTTGCTATATAAACCCCTAATTTTAGTCAGTCAGGGAGATGGACTTGAAGCTGATCTTCCATATGTTAGGCATCAGCACCCAGTTAAAGCCTTCCTCTTGGGGAATACTCCTTGTCTCAATCATTAGCTTTCTATGTGGCAAGCAGCAGGATCTAGACCAAACAGCTGGTGTTTCAGAAACAAATTCAGGTATTTACATATTCCTGCCTCCAAGAATGTGTCCATGAAATAGAAGTAAGAAGGCATATAGTGGTGTTTTATGGAAATAATCATTTTCTCCATAGCCAAAATAAACCCTAGGGAGGAACTTAGTCCTCAGACACAAGGCTTTTGGGATTGAAAAGACAGAAAAATGATCTTAGAGGACTGGAAAAGAGATTGTATGCAACATACGGTGACAATCATTTATTCTTCTTTGATACATGGCGGATTCTTTGGAAAGAACATAGTCACATGACAATGAAAGTAAGGCTCGTTCCATGCTCCTCAATCTTTACCAAATGGGCTTTTGAGAATTTCTTTGTTGTTATTTTTATCAGCCAACACTGAAAGTAAGTGACATTCACAGTTATGAGACAATGGCAGAGCTGGAAGCACTATGAGAGTAAATCTCATCCAACATTCTCTTTCCAAATAGGTTATGACACGCATGGCTTTTATGTGGTACAGGCCTGTAATTGAAACTTCATCATCAGTATCACTATCTTTGTTTTGCTCCTGTTTAGCTGTTGATGTATTTCTTCCCCAAATGTTTTATACTGAAACAAATTTTGAAGAAGTCATGCCAAGAGTCTCAACCTCCCACTTCTCTTTAGGTAAGTTGACTCTTGGAGTGATACCTGGAGCTTGAAGGATACCCAAATTTGATTGAAACATTCCAGTTTAGGCAATGCTATGTTTCAATAGCACCAATCAAAGATATCCTGTGGAGTCTATTTTATCATTTTACCAATAAACAAGTTTCTTGGCATTTAATTCTATCTATGTTGAATTATAGAAACAGTGATTTGCCATAATTTAGAATCCTCTTATCCAATGAAAATAGATATGTGGCATTTTCAAAAATGGTTTTATTAGTGAAATCAATGAAATTAGCACAGAATATGTTTACTTAGGAGATCATATCTCAAATCACCATATTAGCCTCAGAGGCTAAAATACCATGGGGAAAAAAGTGTTTAGATGAGAACGTGAGGATGAATGCTTCCAAAATGGGAGCAAAAATTTTATTGGTAGATTTTTATTGTGTTGGGGAAATGCTTAGAGCAGAGGCAATTGTGAAACACTTTGCACTGTGGACAGCCGTGCACATTTCTGTATATGTGGAAATGTTTGTTTATTTTTTTGAGTTCAGTTTTAAGTAGCAAATAGCCTACTGCAGTGATATAAGCCATTGTCCTTATGAGAAATGTATGGTATAAGTAGTATGCTTACTGGTAATTTTTTTTCTAATTTCCTGTTATAAAATAAGACGTAGTGCCTTATTCTTGAATACTATAAAGAAAATTTGAG
>NW_012110363.1:3549653-3551801 GCF_000951045.1 Mandrillus leucophaeus
CCAAATTTGATTGAAACATTCCAGTTTAGGCAATGCTATGTTTCAATAGCACCAATCAAAGATATCCTGTGGAGTCTATTTTATCATTTTACCAATAAACAAGTTTCTTGGCATTTAATTCTATCTATGTTGAATTATAGAAACAGTGATTTGCCATAATTTAGAATCCTCTTATCCAATGAAAATAGATATGTGGCATTTTCAAAAATGGTTTTATTAGTGAAATCAATGAAATTAGCACAGAATATGTTTACTTAGGAGATCATATCTCAAATCACCATATTAGCCTCAGAGGCTAAAATACCATGGGGAAAAAAGTGTTTAGATGAGAACGTGAGGATGAATGCTTCCAAAATGGGAGCAAAAATTTTATTGGTAGATTTTTATTGTGTTGGGGAAATGCTTAGAGCAGAGGCAATTGTGAAACACTTTGCACTGTGGACAGCTGTGCACATTTCTGTATATGTGGAAATGTTTATTTATTTTTTTGAGTTCAGTTTTAAGTAGCAAATAGCCTACTGCAGTGATATAAGCCATTGTCCTTATGAGAAATGTATGGTATAAGTAGTATGCTTACTGGTAATTTTTTTTCTAATTTCCTGTTATAAAATAAGACGTAGTGCCTTATTCTTGAATACTATAAAGAAAATTTGAGATCAGCAATTTTCAGATATTTTGATCTCAGGAAACTTTTACAAGTTTAAAAATAATTGAGCGTCGCAGAAAGCTTTTGTTTGGGTGAATTGTATTTATTGCTGATTGAAAAATCTGAGAAACTTTTAAAACACAAGAATGCACAAGCACACACTGTAATGGGTATTAGGATAATGATGTCATCAATCTCCAGATATTCTCTGGAAAACTGAATTGAACAATCATAAGAGAATAAGAGGAAAAATGACAAATAATGTGTTAATATTATTATATAAATAGTTTTGAAATTCAGCCTCCTTTGGAGAAGTCATGTGGACTCCTGGGGAGTCCCTGAACCAAACTTTAGAAATAATTATTTTAGATGAGTACGTTTTAAAATATGTTAAAAAATCCATTGAGAATTAGTGTATTTTAAAAGTATATTAAAAATGTATTCAGAATTGTGACATGTTTTGGCAATGAAATTAAATGACAAGAAAATACAGAATGAAATGAATTATGAGGTACATTTGTATAAGTAAGAAAAGAAGTAGTCGGGCATGGTGGCTCACTCCTATAATCCCAGCACTTTGGGAGGCCGAGGGTTTGAGTTTTTAGTGTTCCCATCACCTGAATAGTGAGCATTCTACCCAATAGTAGTTTCTTAACTCTCACGCTCTTCCCACCTTTTATAGTTTTTGTGTATAGTATATATTGATCTGTTATTCCATTATTATTCTACTATATTGTACAATTCCATGTATACCCGTTGTTTAGCTCCCACTTATAAGTGAATACATGCAGTATTTGACTTTCAGTTTCTGAGTTAGTTCACTTAGGATAATGGCCTTAAACTCTATCCATGTTGCTGCAAAAGACATGACTTCATTTTTTTTCAAAGTTTTTGTAGTATTCCATGGCGCATATACATATATATATATAACGTTTTCTTCATCCAGGCCTCTGTCAGTGGACACTTAGATTGATTCCCTATCTTTGCTGTTGCAAGTAGTGCTGAGATAAACATACAAGTGAAGGCATCTTTTTAAATATGATTTCTTTCCCTTTGGGTATGTATCCAGTAATTGGATTACTTAATCAAATGGTAGTTCTATTTTTAGTTCTTTGAGAAACCTCTATATTGTTTTCCATAAAGGTTGTACTAATTTATATTCCCACCAACAGTGTATAAGCATTCCCTTTTCATTGCATCCTCATAAATTTCATTTATTTCTGCTTTGATTTTTATTCTTTCCTTCTACTAATTTGGGGTTTGTTTTGTTCTTGGTTTTATAGTTCCTTGAGGTACATTTTTACGTTGTTTATTTGAAGTCTTTCTACTTTCTTGAAATAGATGTTTATTTCTATAAACGTTCGTGTTACTACTCTTTTGCTGTACCCATACATTTTGGTATGTAATATTTCCATTTTAATTTGTTTCAAGAAGTTTTAAAATGTCCTGCTTGATTTCTTTATTGACCCATTGGTCATTCAGAGGCATGTTGTTTAATTTCC
>NW_012110363.1:3551851-3622755 GCF_000951045.1 Mandrillus leucophaeus
TATTGTACAATTCCATGTATACCCGTTGTTTAGCTCCCACTTATAAGTGAATACATGCAGTATTTGACTTTCAGTTTCTGAGTTAGTTCACTTAGGATAATGGCCTTAAACTCTATCCATGTTGCTGCAAAAGACATGACTTCATTTTTTTTCAAAGTTTTTGTAGTATTCCATGGCGCATATACATATATATATATAACGTTTTCTTCATCCAGGCCTCTGTCAGTGGACACTTAGATTGATTCCCTATCTTTGCTGTTGCAAGTAGTGCTGAGATAAACATACAAGTGAAGGCATCTTTTTAAATATGATTTCTTTCCCTTTGGGTATGTATCCAGTAATTGGATTACTTAATCAAATGGTAGTTCTATTTTTAGTTCTTTGAGAAACCTCTATATTGTTTTCCATAAAGGTTGTACTAATTTATATTCCCACCAACAGTGTATAAGCATTCCTTTTTCATTGCATCCTCATAAATTTCATTTATTTCTGCTTTGATTTTTATTCTTTCCTTCTACTAATTTGGGGTTTGCTTTGTTCTTGGTTTTATAGTTCCTTGAGGTACATTTTTACGTTGTTTATTTGAAGTCTTTCTACTTTCTTGAAATAGATGTTTATTTCTATAAACTTCCGTGTTACTACTCTTTTGCTGTACCCATACATTTTGGTATGTAATATTTCCATTTTAATTTGTTTCAAGAAGTTTTAAAATGTCCTGCTTGATTTCTTTATTGACCCATTGGTCATTCAGAGGCATGTTGTTTAATTTCCATGTGTTGTATAATTTATGAAGTTGCTCTTGTTACTGATTTCAACTCTAATCTATTGTGGTTATAAAAGATATTTGATATGATTTCTACTTTTCTGAATTTGTTGAGACTCGTTTTATGGCCTAAGACACATTCTCTTCTGGAGAATATTCCATATCCTAATGAAAAGAATGTGCATTCTGTGGCAGTTAGGTGAAATGTTCTGTAAATTTCAGTTAGCCCTATCTGGTTTAGTGTGCAGTTTTACTCCAGCATTTCTTTGTTGATTTTGTGTCTGGATGGTCTGTCCATTACTGAGAGTAGGGTGTTAAAGTCCCCAACTATTATTTTATTGTAGTCTGTCTCTCCCTATTAAATATCTTATAATATTTGCTTTATATATCTTGGTTATCTGATGTTACATGCACATATATTTATAATTACTGTATCTGACTGCTCAATTGATTCCTTTGTCATTATATAGTGCCCTTCTTTGTGTTTTTTTACAGTCTTTGATTGGTAATCTAGTTTTATCTGATATAGGTATAGAATTCCCTGCTCTTTTTCAGTTTCCAGTTGTGTGGAATATCTTTCCACCTTTTCACTTTCAGTCTGTGTGTGTTCTTATAAGAGAACTGAATTCTGTGTAGTCAGCATCTACTTGGTTATTATCTCTTTACTCAAGCAGGCACTCTGTGCCTTTTAATTAGATAATCAAATTCATGTATGTTCAGTGTTTTTTATTGATAAGTAAGGACTTACTACTACTGCCACTTCGTTGTTTGTTTTGTAAATCTTCTCTTTTTTTTTTCTCCCTTACTTATTGTTTTCCTTTGTGGTTATGTGATTTCTTTGGTAGTATGTTTAAATTTATTGCTTTATATTTTTATGAATAGGTTGTAGCTTTTACATTGTGGTTACTATGAAGTTTACAAATATTGTATTATACTTATAACAAGTTATTTTAAAGAGCTGACAACTTAGATCACAATGAAAAGGACAAAAACAAAAAAATAAAACATTCTACACCTCAAGTCTATCTCCCCCACATTTTCATTTTTAGCTGTCTCAATTTACATATTTTGTCATTACCTGTCTCTTGCCAGGTTACTATAGTTACTATTTTTGATAAATTTGTCTCTTGGACTTCATACTAGAGTTATGAGTAGATTGTACTCCGCAATTACAGTATTAGAGTATTCTGGGTTTTTCTGTGTTCACCTCAATTTCACTTTTTCCAGTGTAGAATTTATGAGTTGACTGGAGATTTTCCATACATTTAGTGCTGGGAAGAATAATGGGGTCAGTGGTGTCACAAATGAGGAAGTCCTATTCTCTTATGCTCTGCTTGAATGTTTTTTTTAATTATTATTTCTGTGTGACCCCAGGACCAGTCTCATCCTCATATTTGAGTGCCACATTATTGTTGATGATAATCTTGGCTCTATGATTTGTTTTTGGATTTCTGTGAAAAGAAGTGAAACCAACCTTCTACATCACCATTTCTACTCTTGTGGTGAATCTCTCCTCCTATGTTCTCATTTCTATCAATTTTACTTTGCAGTTTATTAACTTCATAGTTTCTGCTGTCACTTTCTTGTAGTCTGCATTCTTCTCTCTATTTAAGCTATTCAATACTGTACTTAAAGACACATATACTTTCAGACAGGCTAATATTTGTTTTTGAGTGTCAAAGTTCTTAAAAATGCATATTGCATCAAGAAATGAAACAATGTATCTTTCTGAAGATTTATATTTAAAAAAATCAGTGGGCCAGGTGCAATGGCTCATGCCTGTAATCCCAGAACTTTGGGAGGCCAAGGTGGGTAGATCACCTGAGGTCAGGAGTTTGAGAACAGCCTGGCCAACATGGTGAAACCCCGTCTCTACTAAACATACAAAAATCAGCCGGGTATGATGGTGCACACCTGTAGTCCCAGCTACTCAGGAGGCTGAGGCAGAATTGCTTGAACTCGGGAGGCAGAGGTTGCAGCCAGCCGAGATCTTGCTACTGCACTCCAGCCTGGGTGACAGAGCAAGACTCTCTATCAGAAAAAAATTTAAAAATATTTAAAAAAAAATAAGTTTTTGACCAAGCGATATAACTTCTAAGTATCTATCCTGAATGTACACTTCTACAAATATAAAAATACATATTCAGACTGCAATTTCAGCACTTTGTGAGGCTAAGGCTAGTGGCTCACTTGAGGTCAGGAGTTCAAGACCAGGCTCGTCAACATGGTGAAACCATGTTTCTACTAAAAATACAAAAGTTAGCTGAGCATGATGGCAGGTATCTGCAATCTCAGCTCCTCGGGAGTCTGAGGCAGGAGAATTGCTTGAACCTGGAGGTGAAGGTTTCAGTGAGCTGAGGTTGCATACTGTAGCCTGGGCAACAGAGCAAGACTCTATCTCAGAAAAAAAAAAAAATAATTAAAACAAAAAACCCCAAGGCTATTCATTTTAACATTGTGCATCATTGCAAAGTATTGAAAAACCTGAAATGTTCAAACATGGGGAGTGGGCCTCTCACCTATGATACATCCACCATGAAGTACTATAAAGCTATTACAAAGAATAATGAAACAGTCTATTACTTGATATGGGGTGAATGCGAAGATATATTTGGAAAAGAATGCCAAGCAATATCACTTCTATGCTATTCCATTATATAAGAAAGAAAGGGATAAAAGAAAATAGATATGTGCACATTTGCACAAAACACATGCAGAAAATATAAACCAGACACTAACAGATTAGTTACAGGAGTGCAAGAGAATAAAGTGGAACAAATTGAGAAATAAGAATGGATTTATGGGGATGACCGTTAACCACACTTCTCTGAATATACATTTTTGTATAATTCTTTCACTTACAACCAAGGTAATGTTTTACATATCAAGAACTAAAGAAATAACAGAAATTGACAGAATATGGGGAGAATTTAAAAAAGAACATAAGCAGTAACAAATGAACTGAATTAGGAATAAGTAATATGAACACGCTGTGATGATGAAAAAAGTGCTAACCTTAGCAATTTTGGAAAATAATATTTGAATGTGAATTTGAAAAATAATATTTGGGGTAGAATGCTAAGGATAAGAAGAACTGCACTTTGATACTGTATTTTGATTCATAAATGTGTTTTAAACTGGGGTTTAGTTAGCAATTCTGAAACTATTTTATGTGTTTACCAAGACTGAGCAAACAAGTATATATTTATTGTGGATGTTGAGTGCCAGATTTATCACAGTGAGAGAAAGAATTTGTAAATAAGGAAAGAAAGAAGACTAGAATGGACCCTGTGGTGTTGAATTAGAATTTGAAAAGCCAGAATGAATTCATGGTTTTAATTACATACAAAGATAACAGATAGACTGATACGAAAATACACACAGATTTATCAATAGGTTTGTGTAAATATCCATAGTTTGTTTCCTAGCTCAGTTTGCTGACAGGGCTTAGAAACAATGACAGAATAATAGCAATGAGCATGTTTAGCCTCCAATCTTGGTTTGGAGAAATTGCTGATTCTAGAGCTGGGACAGTGAACATACAAGACAGGTCCAGAATATTTTGATATCAGAGTAAGGAAATGTTCCAAACATGATAGAGAATTATTGAAAAGGCTCAGAAGTCACTTGGAGTAACTCCCCATGCGATAAAGCTGGGATAATTTTGGCAACGAAATCGATCATGTTAGTATTGGATTATAACCAATAAAATAATATCCATGAATCTGTAGTCATGGATATTTATGAGTCCATAAGTAAATAATTGAATGCATCAGTAAAGGAGAAGGAAAACTTCTTACAGAAGAATTTCAGTAAGTAAATGTAAAAGGAATGATGGAAGTAGAAGATCACCATTAGGCAAATACGCCAATAATATTTTTGCAGGCAAGAAGAATCAGTGGATGCAAAAAAATTATTAGATTAAAGTATGATGAGAAATAGCATGCATGCAGTGTCAGAAATGTCTATAAATGATACTTATTTGTGACAAAGAGAACATAGTGTTTTACAATGCAGAAATCTGGCAGATATCACTACTGTGGTATTCTTTCCCCATATGCACAAACTCAATGTAATAATAAGAAAACATAAAAACAATTGAAATTAAGTTGAAGTCTACCAAATAACTTACTAGTACTTTTTAAAGTGTCAGTGTCACAGAAAACTGAAGAATATTGAGGAACTGTCATAAAGTGGCGGAGAGTAACATGGCCACATATGCAGTGTGGAATTCTCTATTGGTTCTGCACTGTAAGAAGGCCATCGGTGGGACAAATGTTGACATTTGAATAAGAATTGAAGGTTAATGTTAAATCAATATCAGTTTTTGTTTTTGGATATTGTTGTATTATTAAGATTTAAAATTAGGGTAGTTTGGGTGAAAGATTTATGGAAAAACTGAACTACATTTTATTTTGGGGGAAGTCTAAAATTCTTCCAAAATAAAATGTTAAAAAAATTAATTTCTCAGTTTAGTAACAGTGTTGGCAAAGAAGTATGTATGCTAAAGTTTATTTTAATATTTAAAATAACACAATATCATAAATATCATTTCTGTCAAAAATAGGAATTTGATATTGCCACATAATAGTATATTTCGCAGCAATTAAATACATTTTTAACATGAATAATTTTTGGCAAATAAACATGCAAATGATTTGTCAAGTAAAAAATACCACCAAAGAGTTACGTATGATCATTTTAGTATGAAAATATGTACATTGCTACATATAAAAACCAAATAAGATTTCCCAGTAAAATGTTTATTTGGCTATATCTGTTTTACTTGGTATTACTGATATTTCCCCTTCTTTTTCTTTCTTTCTTCTTTTTTTTTTCTTGGTGTGTGTGGTTTATTGGTTTCTTGGATTTGTTTTGTTTTGTTGTAACAAGCAGAGGCTTATAAAACTTAAACAAAATGCCATAAGCTTTGCTGAAGAAGAAACTCTAGCAAAGGTAAGTTAATAGAGGTGAAAATTCACTCTGGTCATAGTTATACTAAGACAGATTAAATATTATAGCCTGTAACAGGAAGAACACATGGTTCTAGCTTTAAAAGAACACCCTTTAACACAAAAGTTTATACCTGACTTTAAATGTTCCTGAGGAACAACTGAAGCCCATTCCCAATGATAAAAAGATGGTTATTTTTGACCGATAAAATTTGCCGTGTATTGAAAAGCTTATCTGTAATACTGACTTCTTTTCCTAGTAAGTCCCTTAAAGAGACATTTGTACTTTGAATAGATCTCTGCTGTCTGTGATGGGATCCCACAAATTGTGTGCTTCTTAATAATGTTTTAGCAGAGTTCAATTTTTATAGCATTATTTAATGTGGCAGTTGGTTCCTTATATGGTTTGGCTGTGTCCCCACGAAAATCTCATCTTGAATTGTAGTTCCCATAATCCTTATGTGTGGTAGGAGGGACCTGATGAGAGGTAATTGATTGATGGGGGCAGTTTCCCCCATGCTATTCTTGTGATAGTACATTCTCATGAGATCTGACAGTTTTATAAGCAGCTTCCCCCTTTGCTCAGTTCTCATTCTTCTCTCTCCTGCTGCCATGTGATGAAGGACATAGTTGCTTCCCCTTCTACCATGATTGTAAGTTTCCTGAGGCTTCCCAAGCCCTGTGGAACTGTCAGTCAATGAAACCTCTTTCCTTTATAAATACCCAGTCTCTGGTATGTCTTTATTAGCAGTGTGAGAATGGAATAATACAGTCAATTGGTACCACAGAGAGTGGGGTGCTGTTACAAAGATACCTGAAAATGTGGAAGCGACTTTGGAACTAGGTAGCAGGTATAGATCGGAACAGTTTGGAGGGCTCAGAAGAAGATAGGAAAATGTGGGAAAGTTTGGAACTTCCTAGAGACTTGTTGAATGGCTTTGACACAAATGCTGATAGTGATACGAACAATAAAGTCCAGGCTGAGGTAGTGTCAGATGAAGATGAGGAACTTGTTGAGAACTGGAATAAGGATGATTCTTGCTATGCTTTAGCAATGAGACTGGGGGCATTTTGCCCCTGCCCTAGAGATCTGTGGAACTTTGAACTTGAGAGAGGTAATTCAGGATATGTGACAGAAGAAATTTCTAAGCGATAAAGAGTTCAAGAAGAAGCAAAGCATAAAAGTTTGGAAAACTTGCAGCCTGACAGTGCAGTAGAAAAGAAAAACCCATTTTCTGGGGAGAAATTCAAGTCTGCTGCAGAAATTTCCATAAGTAACAAGGAGTTGAGTGTTAATCACCCAGACAATGGGGAAAATTTCTGCAGGTCAGGCCAGAGACTTTCATGGCAACCCTTCCCATCACAGACCCTGAGGCCTAGGAGGGAAAAATTGTTTCATGGGCCAGGCCCAGAACCCCAATGCTCTGTGCAGCCTAAGGACATGGTGCCCTGAGTCCCAGATGCCTCAGTTCCAACTGTGGCTAAAATAGGTCAACATACAGCTCAGGCAGTTACTTCAGAGGGTGTAAGCCCCAAACCTTGGTGTCTTTCACATAGTATTGGGCTTGTCGTTACACAGATGTCAAGAATTGAGGTTTGATTTCAGAGGATGTATGGAGATGCCTGGATGTCCAGGCAGAGGTGTGCTCTGGGGGCAGGACCCTCATGAAGAACCTCTGCTAGAGCAGTGTGGAAGAGAAATATGGAGTTGGAGCCCCCACACAGAATCCCCACTGGGCACTGTCTAGTGGAGCTGTGAGAAGAGGGCCACCGTCCTCCAGACCCCAGAATGGCAGATCCACTGACAACTTGCGCCATGTGCCTGGAAAAGTCGCAGACCCTCAATACCAACCTGTGAAAGCAACTAAGAGGGGGACTGTACTCTGCAAAACCATAGGGGCGGAGCTGCCCAAGGCTGTGGGAGTCTCCCTCTTGCATCATCGTGACCTGGATGTGAGACACGGAATCAAGTAAGATCATATTGGAATTTTAAGGTTTGATTGCCCTGTTGGATTTCAGACTTGCATGGAACCTGTAGCCCCTTTGTTTTGGCCTATTTCTCCCATTTCGAACAGGTGTAATTACCCAATGCCTATATCCCCATTGCATCTAGGAAGTAACTAACTTGCTTTTGATTTTACTGGCTCATAGGTGGAAGGGACATGCCTTGTCTCAGATTAGACTTTTAACTTGGACTTTTGGGTTAATGTTAGAATGAGTTAAGACTTTGGGGGACTGTTGGAAGGGCATGATTGTGTTTTAAAATGTGAGGACATGAGATTTTGGAGGGGTCAGGGGTGGAATGATATGGTCTGGTTGTGTTCCTACCCAAGTTTAATCACCACATGTGATGGTAGGGACCTGGTGGAAGGTAATTGAATCATGGTAGGGGGGGTGGGTTCCTCCATGCTATTCCTGTGATAGTAAGTTCTCAGGAGATCTGATGATTTATAAGATGCTTCCCCTTTTGCTTGGCTCTCATTCTTCTGTCTCTTGCCACTGGGCGAGGAAGGACGTGTTTGCTTCCCCTTTGGCCATGACTGTAAGTTTCCTGAGGCCTCCCTAGTCCTGTGGAAATGTGAGTCAATTTAAACCTCTTTCCTTTATAAATTACCCACTGTTGGGTATGTCTTTTATCAGCAGTGTGAGAACAGACTAATAGAGTTTCTCATTTTTTTTCTTGGAACCTCCATAGAACAACTCTACGCACTTTATTTTAAAAAAATAAAACAAGACAGTGTTTACAAATCAAAAACCTAGACTTCGATCTAGAAATTGCCTTCACCCAAATTATTATGCTACTGTAAACACTTGGTTGCAAAATCTTTCCAACAACATAATTTTTGGTGTTTCAAAATGCAATTTTACATTTATTTAATATATTTTATATGAGTCTTTTGCAATTCAAATATTAATGTATGAATTTCCTTTTCTCCACATGTTAAAGAAAGGTTTTCTAATTCCATCTTAGAAATGCCTTACTAATTTTCTTATAGTTACTTTTATAAAATTAAAGCTGGTCAAAAATTTAATATGGTGTCTTATAAAATCTCAGTTTTATATTTTGATTGCAGGAACAAAGAAAATAGAATGTCTTTATTGCCATCATTCAAAGTCAGGAAAGGGAGAATTTGTTCTGGTAGATGCAGTTTTGACAACTAAAATAGTGGGTTTGGATACATGTCTCTAACTTAATTTGGTTTTCTGAGCAATGTGTCTCCAGTTGGCAAAAGAGCTGAAGAGTTTTTCTGAACATATGTTTATGTAGGATGTTAAACTTGTGGTTGTGTGTAAAATAATGAAATAGCCTTCAGTGAACTATTTCTTGACATTTACCCCAGCTGTGAGATGCATCAACAGAAAAAAATGTCATATTTTAAAATATTTTCTTCACTGCTAAGGTAATTTTACTCAAATATTTTGGTCAGTTATAATCTAAAGTGAAATTTTTATTTTTCTAACTGAGAAATATTTGAAAATATAAATATAACAAACTTAATTTGATGCTTGAGAGAATCTATGAAAGATTGAATAATTGAGATGGAAAATGTTTTAGATGTGAACTGATAACCTTTGTTGAAATATTGCAATAAAAAATGAATTCTGCCGTCCTTTCAGGGTTAACTGATTCAAAATTAAGCTTCAGGATACCAGATGGTTGCTAAGCAGCTTATAAGTTGCTGCATTCATAATTTTCAGCTTTTGTAACTCATTTTATTATTAACAGAATTGCCTATTGGTTCTTAGAAGGCAAAGACATTTGTTCGGGTCAAAAACACAAAATAGTAAATTATAAAATTAAATAGTTAATGTAAACATAAGCCTGCTTGAAGGCTACATTTGCTATACACGACTGATCAGTGAAGAAATTCAATTTATGTAGGGAATGAAAGTCATTTTAGAAAATTAATATTTAATATGTTAATACATATTTTAAATTAATAGTACCTATTGGAATGAAATGTTGATGGTATCCTTATAGCCTTCTTTTCCAGTAACCTTGTTCCTCTCCCCACTGTAAGTCTTCTCTTTTTTATTAAGGCAAGTCTCACTGTTTTGTTTTCAATTATGCAACAAAATTGTTGAGGCCTGTTAATAAAGAATGCATATTCCCACTCATGGTCTTTTCCTTCTGTGAATGAAGTTCAGTTAGTGTAATGCCAGACTTGCTTCATCTCCTTCATCTTCTTCACATTGTATGTTTACAGCGATCCCCCCAGGTCCTGTATTTCCTGTGACTCAGTGATATGTCTTTCTCATTTAAGAGTACGGCATTAATAAGGTCTTCTGCCTGTGTACATCTGTATCCAACAACTTGAACTTTTCTGGTAATAAAGATAATTATTTTGGCCTTGCTTTTTATCTTAGTTTTGTTTTTCAATTTGTTCATAACTAGGTAGTGAAGAGGAGTGTTATTCTGGGTATTCCATTTGGAGAATCTAATACATATCTATCAACTCTTTAACAGCTATTGTGTTAAAGATAGGGAATGTAAACCTGAATAAGACACAGTGTGCTAACAGAGGGGTGAAACCAACAGAAATATAAACAGATGATTACAAATGATGGCAAAACTCCGCATTAAATGTATTATTATGAAAGAAGAGGCATGGGTGACAATGGAAGATTGGATGAGAAGGCTCTCACTCAGCTCCCTGAACTGTCTGCAGTCATGATGATCTTTTATTTAAAACACATAGCTGATGTCCTCGCCTCTATTTACAATATTATGATAATTTCAGATTAAACTTAATATCTTGTGAAACCATTTTTAGACCATGGTCTGGATCTGATCTTACTCCGCAGATTCATCAGCTCCCTGAACGGTTTGCCTGTGCTAAATCTTGTAGGGCACAAGTCAGTAACACAGGCAATTTGGGAATTAGGAAGAGGACTGCTGAAGGAGGTAAAAAAATAGGATTTAGGTGAGAAATAGCATGGTGTATTCCAGGAAACCACTAGTAATATTTTTTTTCCTGAAACATAAAATGTGAGGCAGATAGAGACAGGAGATGGGAATTAGAAGACAGAACAAGGGGGACCTGGTAGATCACATAGGCGAAGTAGAATTCCCTTTTGTTTTCTAGTTTGCTTTCATGTCTTTTTTCAAAGTGCTTCAATAAATTCTTCATTATTGTTATTTTAGTGTAAGCACAACATTAACATTTGCTAATGAGAGTATCTTGGATTTTTTAAACATATACCAACACAATTCTCATGTACAAATAAGATAATCTAGAATATCTAGGTTTTTATTCAAAAATTTCAAAATGGTCTTTGATATCAGGATACTACACAGAGAGCAGAAACTTAAGATACCTTGAATTCAACAAACACCAAAGGAAATTTATAATCTCCTTGCCCAATCTGACTGGTTTCAGGGAATGCCACCATTACTCAAACTGCTTCTCACATGAGGAATCTGGGGATTACCCATTGACGCACTGACTCTACTTCCTAGAAAGTTATACATTTGGCCACGTCTCCCATCTTCACTTCCCCTAACTGTATAGTATCTCTCTCTCTCTCTGACATCCTTGAAATGCATTTTCTGCATTGCAGTTGTAATGATCTTTTTAAGACACAAATCTGATGTCACCTCTTCTATTTAAAATATTAGGATAATTTCAAATTAAACCTAATATGATGTGAAAGTATTTTTAGACTATGGTCCAGATCTTATCTTACTCTCCAGATTCACCCCCTTCCAGTCTCTGCACAATAGCTGCTTTAGTCCATCCTTGCAAATACACATCTTTAGTTCCCTCTGCTTGGGAGATTCAGCTTTTCCTTTCAGCCTAGTTGTTTTCTGTCTTTTATATCTTGACACAAATGTCCCTTGATTTTGTTGATCTCCCTGACTGAAGTCACAGTCTCCTCTCATGGGTTTTATTTAAAGATGATGTGCATTTTGGGATAGCCCTGTATCACACTGGCAATTTTGGATTCATTTATGTTAATATTTGATACAAATATGCCTTCTCAAGTGGACTATTAGTTCCAGTAAAGCAGGTATCATGACTGTTTTTGTTTGTTGCTGTTTATTATAATTTAGTATTACTATAATTTGGATCATCATCATTTATTTTGTGTGGTTTTGTTTATTCAGATGTGGGCAATCATAGACCACAATTCTTTTTTTAACAGCTTTATTACAATGTAATTTATGTAGCATAAAATTTATCTACTTTTGATATGCAATTCAATGATTTATAGTGTATTTACAAAGTTGTGGGATTATCACCACAATCTAATTTTAGAACATTTCCATTAATGCTAAAAGAAAGTTCCTTCCATTTTACAGCCACTCTCCACTCCAACCACCAGCCCCAGCAGCCACTAATCCATTCACTTTCCGTCACTGTATTTGCAGATTCTTGACATTTCATATAAATAGTACCTTACAGTATTTGGCCTTTTTGTCTGACTTTCTTCACTTAGCTTAATGTTTGTGAAGTTCATTCATATTGTCACATATATTAGTATTTCTTTAATTTTTATTGCTGAATAATATTTCATCATATGAATATACCACAATTTGTTTATCAATTTATTTGTTGATGGATATTTAAATTGTTTCTAGTTTCAGCCATGGGGAATAGTATTGCTATGAACGTGAAACATAATAGGCAAAATAACTCGAATGAATGGTTGGTAAAGCCTCTACAATAATGATCTCATGTAAATATGAGAATATTATAATAATACACAATATCCAAAATCATTTGCAAAGTCAAAATATAATACTGTAATATTCTAGAGTATAGAGAAAGTAATATACCTAAAAAGAATGAAACTAAACAGAACTGCATGGATTTTGGATCTGACAGAATCCAAAAAATAAACCAAAACTAGATAACATTCAAAAAGAAAACAAAAATATTTAGCGCTAGTTCAAAGAGCAAACACGGTATAACATGAAGCAAAATCCAAATTCTGGTAAGATACAATTCTTCATATGGGAGAGATTGCTTATTATTTTTTGTGTTAAAGAAACCAATAAGGTTAGAAAAAAATGTTCCTTTTGATTTCTCACATTATTTACTGGACGGATCTTTTGAATCAGTTTGAAGAGGAAACTTACATTTTAAAAATCAAAGGGGGAATACAATTATAGCACTTTCTCAATTCTGTGATATTAATGAAGACTTCACTGATATAATGAAGATAATGGAATAACAGAATCAAGGTCAGCTATTGTAATGTAAAACTTCACAGGTGCTGTCTTGACTTAATTTTAAAGTCATGGCTAAAACCTCTCAATTCCCCTTCACAGCAGTTTTCTAAGCCCCTGCCTCTAACCACTTCCCTTACCAGGCTTCCACTCTCAAGGCAACTATACATACACCCAACAGTTCTGCTATTGGGCTCCTACCTTCTGGGGCCAGGTACTAGACAACTAGAGACAGCTTCTATCCCCTGGTGCTCATGAAATTATTCAAATTAGCTAATCCACAGGGAGTCTGGGAATCCCAGCTGGCTCCACTCAGCTTGCACACAGAAGCTGCTTTCTCCAAGTTGTCCCTGGTGCACCTGTTCCTGGGTGCAACAGTCATGTCGAACTGCAAGTACCAAAGAGTTCTACCTTTCATCTATCCAAGTGTGCTGTATCCTGCCATCAAAAGAATCTTGAAGTCTTATAAAACATTTAGTGCCGTGAGCGGAAGGACATGGCCATAGCTACTGATGATTGGATAGCTCTTGCGCAGATTGTTTTTGGTTTACTAATTAAGTCCAGACCATGGCAAAAGCAGCGTGGGATAGAACTGCCGCCTGTTGATGGGCTTGTGCTGTAGCAACTGGTGTTTGCTGCTGTGTTTGCTGGTGGTTGCCACATCTCTTCTTACCCAAATTTTCTTGGTATCTGCATATTCAAAATGAACAGTGCTAACTGACTAAATGCCAGTGTCCAGATACAACCTTAGATGAGGGCTCACCTTAGAGCAATTGGAGTTATAGGCTACTTGAGCCACCCTTTCTGAGCTTGGGGTTCCTGTGTGTTTCTGTTCACAGCCTGTTATTTGGCAGAGGCCAATCCCAGGGGCCTGACACTTCTTTGGTGTTTGAATTTATTATTGTGGGCAAAACCCTTGTTTCAGGCAACCCCGTAAGAACAAAGGTGATGACTGGGCTCCCCCAAAGGAGAAGAATGGCACCTCAGTCTTGCAAGTGTTTTTCAGGTGGGATAAAAGCCTCAGTTGTTATCTTTGCTGCTGCACAACTCACTGCTATTGCTAGTAAACTTTGTGCTTCTCAGACACCCCATGTATAACGTGAATCCCACCCACGGAGGCCAGTGGCCTACTGCTTAATTCAAAGCAGGCAAGAGAATTAATACTTTCTTCCTGAATCCCCCAGAACATCAGCCTAAGTGACCTAATTATGCAAACAGTGTGAAACCCCAAGCAAATTTGCATGACCACTAAGATCTCTGCATATCAACATGCTAAAGGGATAATACCTCCCTCGTGGTAAGGAAACAACTGCTTTCTCTCAGAAGGAGGCAGTACTAGCTCTACTGAGTGTGACTCTCAATCCCTCAGAGGTGGACTGGAGGCCTTGGAATGAGAGTGGCTGCCTTAAGAGTTTGGCCCCTTGCCACCCAGAAAGCCAGAAGGATGGACAACTGACCAGAAACTGAATTGAAACCCTGAAATTTTAGTGGTTGTAAATAATTTGGTTCCATCTGAACCGTGCCTATGTATCTTGCCTTCCCTGGCAAACAAAATCCAAACCCATCACCCAGTCCCTTGGATGTTTATAGACATCCAATTTACACATAGGTTTAAGTGAACTAGCCTTCATGCACTCACGATCGATAACTGGTGGATTTACCATATGCCTACTTCTATAGATCACATGACTTACCACACTTTCATCCAACTGATATCTTTCCTGGAGACTGAAAATATTGCCCTTATCAGACGTCCACTCTTCAGGGAACTCTGTATGCACCGCAACCAGTCCACAGGGAGCCCAGGAAGCAAGGTTAACCCATTAACCCCACCCTCCTGGCCATGCATTAGCTACCTTGTACAGCTCCTTTTCACCATTACCCTGTCCCTGCAGAACCCACTGTGTGTTTGCATAGCAACCTCCTCTCTTCTGGAGCTGAAAGTAACAAAGAGTCCCCCTCTTTCATCTATCCCTGTCAGAATGTTGTGTCCTGCCATCAAAAGAATCTTTGAATCTTACAGAACACCTATTTCATGAAACTCTTCAATTTACACTCAACTCTTATAAGAATATTAAAATGATGTTTTATCTCATGTGTGGACTCATCCCAGTTGTAGATATTCTCTGTGTTTCATAATAGGATGCTTTAGGCTGTCACTATACTTGTGCATGGAACATGGTAATCCTTCAATACATGTGAATTTCCTCTTTACATACTTTCCAACTTTGGCTTATTTATTACAAATAGATATTTATTTCTAGAGGAGAAAAAAATGGAAAGAAAAGGAAAAAACAAACACTGGGCCACATTAACTTGAGTTTAAAGCCACAACTTTGTGATAATGCTTTATTATTACGTATCCTGTAAGAAATTGAATTCCATAAAAGCCCAAACCTGCAAATGCAAAAAGATGTAGATGACTCAGAGAAGATACAAAAGTAAAGGAATCCTTTATTGTTTTTGTAGTATTTATCTTAACAATCTGTTCTTTTCTCGCTTGCTATAATATTCACAATCTTTCATATGTGGGACAATATGTTGATTAAAAAATTAAGTATTTTTTCTTTCTTTTCAAAATTTTGGGTAAAGCTATTCTTATATAGTACAAACTATCCATAACACCTTTAGTTTCCAGCGTTTTACAGAAATAAAACCAAATTAGCCTAGAATAGAATTTATTCATTAATCAATATTGTTTAATTTTTAGAACACTTTAGAATTACTTGTGATTTTTCAAACAAATACCTAAGACTGGGCAGCACCTTCAGAATATGATTTAGTTGAGGTGGATCTTAAACATTGGAGTATTTTAAAAATCCCTCTCTTCCACCATTGTTGCTGTGGGGAATTGTAATGTGTATCCCTGGAGATCCCCTTTCCTAACGGCGCATTGGAAAGACTTTGCCTTATAATCTATAAGGAAAAAATAGCCTTAATTTCATGTACAATGTTTACTCCAATTACTAAGCATTTCCCATTCCTGGACTGAGTCACTAATACTGAATTATGTTAATAATAAACAATTAATTAGGCTGATATGGATTAAAAATAAAAAGCTCCAGTTAGTTAAATCTGATTTAGCTATCACATAGTATACAACAGTCATTACATGGAATCAATATAATCTTTCTTGTGTTACAATTAGTAAGTTCAGCTTTTTATATCTGAAAAAAGAAACCACTCTATCTCCTCCCTTGCCCTATGATGTTCCCTTTTATCTTCTTTCTGTTGAATCAATAAATATTGAAGAAAAAATTGGAACTGCCATATGTTTTCTGACATGATATAAAGTTAAATAACTGCAGTCTCTGAAATGTAAAAAGACTCTGCCATTCTGTTTTTATTCAAAGTATTAAAATCATCAGTGCATTACCAGTACACTGAGGACTACAGATAATTTTGTTACCTTCATTTATTATTAAATCTTAACAGACAGTAATTCTGATGATGAATTGAAGAAATTATCATTTAATGAAGTAAATGTAACTGCTTATGTTTGAAATCTTGTAAGCTTGGGGTATTTGCCTACTCATAACTGTGGTGTATGGAGCAGTTATGACTTTCATTTATGCAGATCTTAGCCCAGTTATATTATTCTTCAAAGCATCCCAGTGAAAACTTTGTCAGCAAAGTTAATGAATTTTTAGAAGTACATTATGGGTGAAAAACTTTGCATCTTTGAAACATTAGCTAAAAAAAGTTGCTTTAGCATTTCAAACTTTGCACTTAACTTTAATGATATTAATATCAGAATCACATGGTTGTCAAGGGCTCCATTCCTCCAATCATATTTATTTCAAATAATGAGATAGATTAATGATGTTAAAACAGTAGATCAGGTTAGTAGAAAGAAAGATCGTTTTTCCAAAAAAAAAGTTGAAACACTTAATCATGTGTAATTTACACTTTATTAATGGTTCTTTTGCAAACTTAAAAAGTTGACAGTATATTAGCGTGTTTCTCAAATTGAATATTTTGAAATTGTATAATAAATATTCCTTGTAAAACAGCATCTAAAATTATGTGATGGAAATAGAGGTCACCTCAATCCTATTTGTTTTTTAAAGTTAAGCCTTATAATACATATACGAAGTATAAAAAATATTTAAGAATTGTTAGTAGATCAACTATAATGGATACATTCACCTGTATTTTTACTTCGTCTCCAGAAGACGTCAAACAAGAAGGAAAAATCTCAGGCTCACAAGATCTTTTCAATAGAATATCTTGAATCTACATGGAGAAAATGTTAACTAGATCGTTTGGAGTAATAGTATTACTATTATGTGTAAGACATTATAATTTTTCAGCATCCCTTAAAATCATATGATAATCTTTCAGTCAACGTAAGATGATTTTTTTTCTGATACCGACTTTTTGAAAATATGGAATTTGACATGCTGAATCACAGTGTTTGGTTGAAATTGGAGGCACATTTTGCAGATATACTTAACAGTATTAGTTATAGTTTGAGCACAGTAAGCCAGTATTCTCAGGAGTTTTATATCTCTAATTTATAATTTATAAAATATAATTCATGTTTGAATTGAATTTATATCACTTGCCAAGTATTAATGCTAAATGATAATAAATGAAAGTCTTCTGAAGGTGACCTTATGTGAAAACCTAAATTTCAAAAATAGAAAGTAAGGATGAAAGTTTAACATGTTGATAAGATACTACTTGCTTCCCAAAAGCCTATATATATATATATATATCCTTTAAACATATATATACACATACACATATATATATATAATTCTTGTTTATTTGTATTTAATTTTATAAAGTACATCCATTGTAATTCTAGTGACTAAAATTCAGGATGACATTGATAATAGTAATTAGCATTTACTATCACCATCATATATATGTCAAGAAATGACTAGCTGCTTTCATATATTTCTTTCAATTAAAGACATGAGTTAGCTATTTTAGTTATAAGGAAACAGTGAATTAGAGAAATTAAGCAAATTTTCCCTGGTCAGAGATAGAACATTGCTGAGCCAACAAACATGATTCTGTCCAAAGTCTGTGCTCTACCCAATGATATTTCTATAATAAGCGAATGTCAGAGTCTTGTGCTGCCAAACATAAACTAATATTAAAATACCTGGTGAAAATCTTTAAAGCTTAAAACTTTGCTTCCTACTTCAAGGAAGAGAAGAAGCATTTAATTATACTTGCATGTAAGGGTAAGAATGTCTTTACCTAAGGTACATGTTTTCTAATGTTAATTGTAAGAAACATTAGAAATGTAAATTTTGCACAAATGTATTCACTTATATAAATTCTAACAAATAAAAACCATAAAAGTTATAGTTCTGTATCAAGTACTTCTTATTATGAATATGTTTCTGTTTATTGGCATTTTATGGGACGGGAATCTTTTAGTTAAATCAACACTTCATAAAAACATAACAAAACAAAAAGATGCAGTATTTAAAATGTCTTATTCTCTACCAGGACTTCTGATTTCTACAAATTTCCATCATTTGAATGCACACAACATCCTGAAAGGTATCACATAGCCCTTAAAAATAGACCACCTATTTATTTCACACATAGAAGCAAGAATTTGAAGTTAGAAAGTGACTGAATGAAATCTGTGAGTCATAAAAGATTTATCCTTCTTGAAAAAAGAATCTTTCTTCACATAAAGCTTTTGCCGACTAATAGGCTGCTAAAAACAATTATGTGGGATGCTGTTTCTTCTGATGCCAAGAGATTGACAGCTGATATTAAAACATTTTGTGAGAGTTTTTATAATTAAACCATATTGGAGGAAGCTGAAAAATCTTATCCTCTACCAGCTTTATAGGGAGTGGTAATTCTGCTTAATCACTTACTTATATTTTCATGGTGAGAGTTGTGTGATATGTGTGTGATGTGTGTGTGTACATGGGTGTGTTAGTGAGAAGCTGCAGTTCATTGGTTCATCAGATTATGCTTATTTTTCCCAACTCAATAGCTTATAAAGCAAGCTAAGATGCTTCTGTGTCCGGATACTTCTATTTCTCTCTACTCATATGTATGCATAGCTCTCTTGGGCATAAAATGTGAATTGTAAGTACCAGAACTAGGAAAGATGTCTTATTCAGTGTTCAGCATGAATTAATGGATTAATTTAAATATATTTCAGTGGTATCTCTAGCTCTTCAGGACCTTCTCTGAGACGCATTTCTTGTACCCTACATGCTTCTGCAACAACCTAGAGAATCAGTTCACTCTATGAGCAATTCTCCATGTTCCAGGAGGGCTCTTTTCTCCAGTTAACCAAAGTCTGCATGTCAGTGGAGTCTTCAGAGTGGTCTGGATTGTCACTTCAACTGTGAAAGCCGTGCTATCTTTCCTACATTAGACAAGGGTAAGCTGAAAGCATGAGCAGTATGTGGCACTCCTCCATGATCTGAGTGGCATTTTGTAGCAAGTACATATCTTGACATGCAATAAAAGATTAGGAAGGAAACATTACCTGTAACTATGTGACCTATATTCTCGCTTTACCAACATACCCCCACACCCCCCCCAAAAAAAAAGCACAGCAAATTCCCTTTTAAGCATGCACTCCAGACTTTCTGGTAAACATTCTAATAATATTTATTAGTGAAAGAGATAAAATGCAGGCAATGGAAAAGTCTTATCAGGAAAAGGTTTTACCAGGATATACCTGTGTAATAAACTTCAAGTTTATGAACTTATGGGCATAATTCACAATATCACATATGCTATGTAATAAGTAAGTGGGATGCAAAAGAGAGATGCTTCAGTTTTGACCTGACTTCATTCATACCTGTACTAGTCTGAGTGCTTCAGAGAAATAGAACCAATAGGATATAAATAAATAAGTAGATAGAGATTTATTATAAGGAATTTGCTCTGGTAGTTATGGAGGCTAAGAAGTCCCAAGATCTATAGTTGGCAAACTAGAGACCCAGGAGAACCCAAGTCAAGAATAAATTGATGTCCCTGTCAAAGGCAGTAAGGCAGGAGGAATTCTCTCTTACTCAGGAGAAGGTCAGCACATCTGTTCCATTCAGGCCTTCAAATAATTGGATGAGACCCACCCACATTAAGGAGGACCATCTTCTTTACTCAGTCTACCAATTCAATTGGTAATTTCTTTCAGTACATCCTCCCAGAAACACCCAGAATAATGTTTAATCCAATATTTGAGCACCACATGGCCCAGTCAAGTTCACACATAAAAAAATATTATAATATTCTTCAAGTGTCTTTTGCTGCCACATGTATCACTTGCAACTTTATGATAGACTAAATTTGGAACAAAATGCATCTTATTGTGAGGAGAAAGGAACAGGGAGCTTTGTTGATGATTTCAGATTACTCCATGCTTTACCTGTGCCTTGTGGTTGCCAGTATCCTGTGCGTTATTAATAGAATTGAGTATGGGTTAAAATCTCTGATTCCTGAGAGTCTGACTTGGTAATCTGATACTATGTTATTTCTAAAGAATTAGAAGCTGTTTTCAAAAATTCATTCAACTGCACTGTGTAAAATGACTCAATTTGTCCATATTTTAATAAAATGAATTTTTAAAGAAGCATAGCAAAATGTTCATGGCAGCTAAAATTGAAATATCATTGTGACTCCTTCCTGCCCTAATTGTGCAAATAAGTCTAAGGCTATTTTGTGTACCTGTTTCAATCATAAGAGCTTTTAAATTTCTTCCTTATACTGCAACTGTGGAGACTGGACACCAGAGAAGCTCCTACCACCTGAAAGGGTCTCCTTTGGCTTAGGGCACATGACACTACTTCTCACTTCTTAGACACTTTCTTATACCCTTCCTTTTCTCTAATTGTAAACTGCTCTGTTCTGGCTTTTAGAATTTTTTTTTTTTCTCTTTTAACCCTCTTCCTCAGAGGGGAGAGACAAAAAAAAATGACTTTGCTTTTCTTTTTATTCTGAGAATGAGAGTCAAAGAAAAGAAAATAACACACATATATTTAAATTAATCCATCAACAGACTAGAAAATCCTATGTGGTAGCAGTTTAGGATCAGAGGTGTCAAGAAAAAAAATAAAATGTAGATTTTGTGTTTTTGATAACACTGAAGGAATAAAGGGATCTTTAAGATATCCAGGATTACATTCCAGCACTTCTTGTATTGGGTTTAAATTATACCCAACAGCATTGTTAATCTCCCAAAGACATCTAACAACTTTCTTCTACCTTAGACATTTATTTAGGACAACAAAAACAGCAGCCAAAACATCTAACTATATTCAACGATCTTATAACTCAAACTCCTGCACAATCCCATAGCTGTTGGTTCTTCCCTATTCAGTCAAGCAGGTATTACACTTGATGGCATGGATGGCTCAAATGGAGACCTAAGGACGGGAACAGACACAGACTGAAAAGAAGACTTTCTCCAAAAAGAAGAGAACAGGTTATAGGAGATAGGGAGTGGGAAACAGGGAACTCAGTAAGAAGAAATATATCATTGAAAAAGGTCACAGGAAATGTGTGCATGATTCCAAACCCATCTCAATTTAACAAATTAGAGCAAGGTGTGAATGTCTGGGGACAATGACTGTGTGTCTGTGACAGGTTGCTATCAGCTTAGAGGCTGATAGCACAGGTCCTGGAGACATGTGGCTTTGTTTTAAATTCTAGTTTAACCACCTATCAGCCGTGTAGCTTGGGCAAATTACTTACCAGCTCTGTGCTTCAATTTCTTTATTCACATAATGGCAGTAGTAATATTTGTTTACTACTGCTGTGACAAATAGTAAACATGCTAATATTGGTAAACCAATATGAAATATTTAAGTATTAACTGATACTATATTACTAATAATACAGATTATATTAATATTTATATTCGTATTAATATCTAATACTAATTAAAATTAAAGCAATTTCTGGCACACTAGTGTTTGAAAACTAAATAATTTAACACAAATGAATATGGCATTTTGCCATTAATGCACCTTTATTCTTGGTCTTCTCAACTTCTCTGCCTTTTGGCTAACAGAATGAGGAGGGCTTCTCTCTGTTATTACAAAGTGATTTCCAACAGTTCCTATCACCAGGATGAAGAAGGACACATGGAGAATTTGAGAATCTCCTACACAGTCAGGAAGGCAACAATTGCATCTACCTCCCAAGCACATAGGGAGGAAAGTTTCAAATAGAATTGCTGGCCGGGCACATAGGCTCACGCCTGTAATCCCAGCACGTTGGGAGGCCGAGGTGGGCAGATCATTTGAGGTCAGGAGTTCAAGACCAGCCTGGCCAACATAGTGAAACCCTGTCTCTACTAAAAATACAAAAAATTAGCCGAGCACGGTGGTGGGTGCCTGTAATCCCAGCTACTTGGGAGGCTGAAGCAGGAGAATTGCTTGAACCCAGGAGGCGGACGTTGCAGTGAGCCGAGATCACACCACTGCACTCCAGCCTGAGCGACAGAGGGAGACTCCATCTCAGAAAAGAAACAAAAACAAAAAACAGAATTCCTTGCACAACGCATTTCTCCCAGGGCAACATTGAAAGAATCCCAACAGGACTGAAGCACAAGCCTGTGCCAATTCTTAGAGATTTGAAAAATTACTTTAGAAGAAATAATTCCATGAGAAAACAGCTCATCTTGCTACAAAACCAAAAGACACATTGAAATTATTCATTTTGTCAGTATTCAGGAAGCCATTGCGTCCTCACTTCATGCTGATAAAACCCTTGATGTACTATGTAGACAAACAAAGGAGGTTTTATTTGAAAAATAATTCCAAGTATACCAGAATGAAAAGCAAGGAAGGTTACTGTTGGGGAAGAAACAAGATATGGGTAAAACTAAAAGGGATTTGGAGTAATGTTGGAGGCAGTTCAGCAACAAGAGGCTGCATTATCTATAAAAAGCTTAAACATAATAATGTCCATTAAAAGTTGGCCTTTTTACCATCACAATGCACTAGCAATCCTAAACAACATCAGTGATGTAATATGCTTCCCCAAAAGGTTTTTTGTTGTTCTAAATTATAAATAATTTAGACACACATGAACTGACCTGCACACATTTGCTTTGAGAATAAGCTCCTAATCACTTTGAAGCAACTGGATTATTTTTGGGTGGAGCTTATGTCCCTACTCCTGCACTAAGATGCATTCCTATGTTTAAACAGCAGATGTGAGATAAACAGTAGCATACTCATCCTAAAGAAGAAGAGATAGAACTTTAATTTGGCATTCTTGGCACAAAAATGTCTCTGAGCCATACGGGGTTTTCTCTTTTTGGGAGCATTTCTTTATGCAACTCTCCATCCTTTTTATTTTCTCAAAATACACATTGACGTGGTTAAAATATTAATTCATTGCTTTTGTATTTTTATTTCATTTTAATTACTGGCTACACACACACACACACATACACATATTCCAAGAAAAGAAAATTTCCTTTCTGCATTTCCTGTCTGGATAAAAGTATTATTATGTTTTTCCATGACTAGTTTTCTAGGGCTACCATAACAAAATACCACAGACTGGATGGTATTTAACAACAGAAAATAATTTTCTCACAGTTCTAGAGGCTAGAAGTCCAAGATCAAGGTGTCAGCAGGGTTTGTTTTATTCTGCGGCCTCTCTCCTTGGCTTGCAGATGGCCACCTTCTGTCAGTATCCTCACATGGTCTTTCTTCTGTGTGTGTCTGTGTTCTAACTACCTCTTCTAAGAACACTATTAAGATGAAATTAGGACCAATCTGACCTATATGACCTCATTTTACATTAGTTACCTCTTTAAAATACCTATCTTTAAATATAGTCACGTTGTGAGATGAGGGAGGTTAAGACTTCAACATATGAATTTTGGTGGGGACACAATTCAGCACATAACAAAGGGAGAGTTCAGAAAAAGATCTAACCCAATTATGAAATATGGCAGGTATGCCACCAGTAGATTTCAAAGGAAAGTTTCTTGAGCTTACTCTTTCCTCAGAAATGATTTTCCTCAAAGCCAACATTCATTCTTTTAGTCAATTTGTTCTTAATATACTGTGCCATGAAAATGCAAAATTATGTTTGTCTCAGTGTGGAATCAGAGCAGTGGAGCTCCAGGCTATTTAAGCAGGTGAGCAATTGACTCCCCTGAGTGCAGGAAGTGTGGTGGAGCAGCTGAGACTTTAGAGCCAGGCAGCATCTTCCTAGCTGCATAAGCTTGGGTGAACTAGGCAATCCCTCTATGCCTCAGTTTCCTCATCGACAAAATGAAAATTCATTCATTTAGGAAATATTTAGTAACAGGAAGCCATATGCTAGGCACTGTTCTAGGGTCTTGGGATATATCAATGCACTAAACATGGATCCTTACTTCCTTACTTAAAAGGGATGCTAGGATGCCACTAAGCTGTAAGGCAAAAAGCAAAAGAGCAAGGTACAGAAAACAGAATGGAAGAGTGGCAGCTTGGAACAGAATGATCAGGTAAGGCTCCTTTGAAATTAGCAAATGGCCTGGTAAAAGTTGCTTAAAATGTGAGCCAAATAAAAAAGTGGTCTACCCAACTAAATAAGAAGGCAAATATATGTTCTAAATCTTTTGCATGCTCCCATGATCCTAATGGTGAAGAGAAGGAATATGTGCCAGTGATTATTAGTTAATTGTTTGGAACTTGTCAAAAAATCCCAGAAAAAAAATGATTAAACAGGTGGAGAATTAAAGCCTATCTGGAGGTTACTGTTTGGTTTGTTTCCCAAAATGTTATGTTTAATAAATGCTGGCAGATGGAGAAATGAAATAAAAGATCAGTGAGCTGCTCCCATAGTACGTGTGTGTATTTATTATTATTTTAAAGAGTATCTATTCATGTATTCTGGTGTGGAAAGCATGTGCTAGATAAGAGAGAAGGCATACACACTCCAGTGATTATATATGCATGAGCCAAATATCAATTCACTATAACTTATAGTAAAAGAGCTCTGTAATTAGAAACAGATGAGAAAGGTGCTAAATTGTTTTAGGACTAATTCTTAGGTTCACTGAACTGAAAAGAAAAATACCATTTTAAACGAACAAATCTCTGCATTTTAAAAATAAAGCTTTGCTTTTTGATATGAATTATGTATTGCCTACAGGACTTGATTTGGCATGTCATGCATTTGCTCCTTCCAGACATTTCCATAAGACCTTACCCAAATGAAAGATGGTAGGCTTTGCAAAGAAAAAAGTGAATAAGAAATAATCCACTAAACATTTCACAAGAGAAAGAAAACTCTTCCTCTTGTGTATTAATTATGGGAAAGCACACGTTATATTTTGAACTTTGAGCGTTTTATCAACTGACTGTTTTTATTTAATAATTTGAATAAGTGTAACTAGGCATCAGAAATATCTATAACATTCATTGGAGTCTAGTGAAAAAAAGAGAAATATCTATAACACACTTAACAGAAGAACTCTTTTCTGTCAGCAACAAATGATTGTGAAATAAAAACAATGATGACAGTAAATCAGAGTTTTTTTTATTAACCACATGGTTGTGTTTTTAAGTGTTTTAGTATTCAATTTAATTTTATTTATTCTAATATAAATCATTTGGAGTTTCTAACAAATCCAAAAACTATACAGGACAAAATCATAAATGTATATATTTTAGATATAGTTATATTGTAAATTCATAATATATTTAAAATTTCCCTGAAAGATCCTTTTTCATATCCTCTTTTTTCCCCATCCTGTTTCTTCTGCCTGCAGAAATCATTAAGGTATACGTTAGGTGGAAGAAATATCTTTAAGTTAAAGAAAGTATATGTGTCTTATGTCATCTATCCTAAATATTCATGCTTGTCTTGTTTTCTGGTAATTTTTAGAAGCATTGCTTTTTTACAAAATTTGGAACATTATTAGAACTGTCTAACTAGATTTCATAGCTGATAAATGACTGTGCCATTTAGAAGCATACAGAGAAATAAATCAAATGATATATTCTGTTTGTCAATAGATTTGAACATTATATACAGGAAAAGGGCTCTGGCTCTATACATTTGCAATGGACAAGATTATCCCTTCTTAACTATATGCTGCAGGCTCCAACTCAGGAAGAAAGATCCTATTTCCACCTCTAAAAGGTTAACTACCACCTTTCAATAAGAAATGTGCCTCCGTCAAGAGAGTGCCAAGGAATGACATGAGTGCTGGTATCCACAGCTGTAGGGGGTTATGCAGAACCAGAAAAGACTGACTGGAGGGAGACTCTGAATGTAAATGGCCAGATTGTGTCTAGAGAATTCTACAATTAGGTTGATTTTTTGTTTGGTCATGTTTAGAGAGTGGTATTTACCAGTCAGCTGCAATTCAGAGTTTACCAAGATGCCAATACCCAAAGCTCTGGGTTTTGAAATGCCAAATCACGGAAATAGTGGGAATTTTGGAATATATTGCCTATACCCATCAAGCAATAATAACTGACCCACCTGTTGTCAAAATATTCATAAGTACGAGATGATATTTATCTCATTTGTTATCTAAGTAGAATTTCACCATATAAAATATAATTGGTGTGGATGTTGATAATGGAGACTATGCGTGTGTGAGGGCAGTGGGTGCAGGGGAATCTCTGTACCTTCGACTCAATTTCCTATGAACATAAACTGCTCCGAAAATATAAATGTATTAAAAAAGATAATTTCCCTCTGGTATCTTGGAAGTTGTAATAAATGAACTCAAAATCTATGATTATTCATATTATTCTTCTAAATCCTTGCAAAAATGCTATTTTGTTTATTGTATACCCTAAGATTCATATGCACACATGTATACATGTGTATGCACATGCATGTTCATGCATGTGTCTAGAAAAACTTCCCATTTCAAAAAAAAAAATTAAGATCCGAAAGAAAAAGCCATTGAGAGGTAGCATGGTGTAACTGCTACATTTGAAGTATTAGAAAAAATAGAATTTGGTTGAATTCCATGTCTGCCTTTTGCTGATAACATTACCTTGAGGATATCTCTTAGCCGAAGCTGTACTTCACTGTAATGAAACCTGAGAATAACATGTGCCTCATGGAGCTGTCATAAGGAATCAATTGATTAATGTATATACCCTGCTTGTGTTCTGTTGCTGCTTCTTTTATTTCATCTATTTCATTTCCCCTAAAGTTTTTTTCATACTTCTTACATCCTCCTCATTTCTGTAAAGTGAGAATTCTATACTCCAGTGATAGCAGAGATAGATAACACAAATGACATTCATAAGCATCTCTCAAAAAGCCATTACAGGACCTGTGTGTATGAGAGCGGGGGATGAGGAAAAGGGTTTGGTATAGAAGTGGGTTTGTATTGTATTTTCTATAGTGTTTGATTCTTTTTTTAAGAACAAACATGTAACATATATGATTTGAGTAATTTTGAATAGATTCACATTTAGAGGAAAAATAAGATTTATTAAAATTACTTAAACTATCCTTTGAACAACTTGCAATGGAAATAATATCGCTAACAGAAAATATTATGAAATTTTCAAACTAAGTATAGGATTGTGCTTTGTTTTCCTGATAAGTTATGTATACATATTATACGAATGTAACTAAATTATTTTTGCAGTCTTCCTTATTCATTTAAGATAATCAAAATATCTGCTGAAGCCAGTTTCCTTTCTGTGTCCCTTATTGCTTACACATAGTTTTGTGATTTGTTCATTGAGCAAATAACAGGTCTAGGGAATGTCTTTATTTAGGAAACAATGAAATGGCAAAACAATGAAATGAAACAGCCAAGTGGGAACTTGAAAAGTCATTTAAATTATCAGATATTAGTCAGTTCTGATGGTATACTAGGATTGCCAGGTTTGTACGATCAGGAGAGATCTTTTACTATTAACTTCTAGGTAGTGTATTTTTAAAAAATCTTCATTGAATGTCCTTGCTTTTCCCCCGACAAGAGCACTAAGCAAGACAAAAATCATTCTTTTTTTCTTTAAATCGTCTAAAAGGAGCATGCCTGTAAATAGCATACAAATAAACTGAGGGACAAATAAAAAATTAGATGCCTGTGACAACTAAACAACAAAAACCAAAGCACTAGTCATGCCTTCTGAGTACTTCCATCGAGTCACGTGCATTGCATAGCTTATTTTGAAAATAATATCAGCTCTAGAATGAAACTGCTTTTTGGTATTATCTATTAATCATAAAGTAGGGAAATAGAGCTTTGAGACGTTTAGGCACTTGCCTGAGTTTACATGACAAATAAGTGGCAAAGCCAATACTAGAACCTAGGAGTGTCTGATGCCAAAATAAATGGATAAATAAATTTAGTAGATAAAATAAATGTCATGTTTGAATTGATCCTGGTGATTAACAAAAAAAAAAAAAGCTATAGAAAATCATTCCCTTGAAACCAATAAGCTACCAGAAATTTTCAATAAAAAAATAGAACATAGATTACAGGACAAGGTTAAACAATGAGGAAATAGAATTAGATGCCAAAACCTTGGGTTATTTCACATTTAGATTATATATTTTTAAATTATAATCAGTTTGCAGTTAAATATTTAAACAAATATTGCAACAGTTATATAGAGCAGTCAATTTATTTTCAATATCATTGTACTTCAGTAAATATTTAGCTTTTAATTTTTATTTGGATCAACTGTCAGACGATAGCTTCCTACCTTACTTAAGTATTGATGGCAGTAGCGGCCCATCTGGAGATGCCACTGGCATGATGCTAGCTGCAGTGGGGAAGGCACTTCTGGGGCTGGCTGCCCACTCCACAGAGCTAGCTGGAGCCCCACTCCCTTCTGAGTCCGCAGAGTAGGAACTTTGCGCTCCCCAGGTGCAGCTGCAGCTGCAGACCTAGGTATCCTTGTGCTCTTGAGGGCTGGCAGCAGGCAGGAGCGCCACCTTCCTGTGCACAGCTGCAGCCACCCAAGCCCTGGCTAGGGACCTGGGCATCTCTACAGTCTTGGGGGCCCTGGAAGGTCCCTTGCCCCCGCAGGCTTGGAGGTGTCTGCGCCCGCTGCTGACTTCTCCCTGCTCCCAGAGTCCACTCTGATCTTGGAGCAAGGTTGGGACCAAGCTCAGGCACTGTCACAGCACGGCTGGGTATGGGCATGCTTGGGGCAGGGCCAACATGCCAGCCCCTTGCTGTCTTCTCCCCCTGTGGACTTTGGGCACTGACAAGCATGGGAGGGAAGCTGAGGGGGAGATGAGGGAAGCTTGGTGCTAGTCTGCAGGCACCCCTTGTCAGGAACAGCCTGGGTACCATGAAGGGTGGCAGGAGGCAGACAGGCGCCTAGGCAGAAGTAGGCAGGTCCTCAGTGAAGTCTCACCTTCAGGCTGGGAGGGACTGAAGCCTGGAGTTCAGACTGCCAATTGCACGACCAGAGTGGAAGCTTATGGTGCTTTTTCCAGGCCCGCCCATGGTTGCCCATGGACCAATTGGCAAGTGCTTCCTCCCCTCTGAGGCCCATAGAAGCCCTAGACTCAACCAGACTCAAGGAGATGATGGGACTACCAGCTGCGGAAAGGAGCTACCCACTCCAAGGTCTCCCCTCTACTGAGAGCTGAAAGCTCATCAAGACACCCTGCCTGCAGGGAGGAGTTACCCAACGTAGGTCTCCTGTGAGCTGTTCCATTGCTCAATAAAACTCTTCCTGGAAGCAGGACAAGAACTTGGGACCTGCAAAAGAGCTGTAACACAAACAGGGCTGAAACACATCCCTTGCTTGCCATGTTGTGAGTGACAAGAAGGAGAGAAAAGAGAAGGAGAGAAGAGCTGCAGCCCTTCTGGGAGCCCAGACCTAGGAGATCCCTGAGCCAGGGCTATAACACCCTCTTTGGGACTCTATGGTTCCCAGTGTCTCCAAGCTTCCGGACGCCACTGCATTCCTCAGTACCAGTCGTGGAAGCTGCTTGTGGTACATTTGGTCCAGCCACAGCCTTGCAAGGAGCTGGCACCCATGCTAGTGCCTGTAGCTCCCCACCCCACCACCAGCTGGCTTGCCTGGCTGTACACAGTGGCAACACTTCATGCTCACTCATGTACCCATCACCACTCCGCACATGGCCCACCCTTGGCAGGTATGGGATTCAGGGATCCAGTCCCAGCCAACTGCAGTCTGCCAGGCCGAGTGGATGGGATGAGTCCTGTGGGCCCAAGCAAAACTCAGGCAAAGGTGCCACTGACCACACAGGTTTCCAGCTGATGAAGTGACACCCCGAGAATCCCATGACATTATCATACACTCTTCTTAAAAACTGAACCTGAGGGAAAAAATGATGATACCCTTGAACAGTAAGGCATAATGAAAGTTTATTTAATGATTCTTATATTTATTACTACTGCTTTACTGCCTGTAGCAGGTATTACAATGTACTGATTGATTAGGCTGTAGTTAGAAAACAATTGCTTCTTTACACATTATAAATGTAACCTGGCATTATATTTAAGCTAAGAACATGCATATTTTTAATACTTGAATTTCAACTCGAGAAAAAAAATAATGTTCATAATATGTTCTATATTACACTACTTTGATGGATTTTTTAATTAATAAATACTAATATTTAGGGTAACTTGAGGTAAAACAAAAAATAAGAAGTTCATGTAGTAATCAAGCATCTACTCTGGGTTGTTAAAAATAAAAATATCTTGGTAATTCTTTTGTTATTCTTTAACACTAAAGAGTTTTACCTCAGGTTTTTAAATAAAACCTTCAACAGAAATATTAGCAATGTGAGTATCAGAGCACTGACAGAGAAAAAAGGAAAAAGCCTATGGCATTTTTCAGACCATATTATCAGTAGCTGTTACTATATAAATTATATGATAACATATTTTGCTATTAATGTCCCAAATACAAATACATGTTCGCATATATAAATGCAGACATAGAGATATGAAAGGAAAGATAAAGTGTTTTTACTGTAAGATTTTATAGTAAGTATGCAAATAATGATTTCATGCCGTGAAACATAACTGATGCATGAGGAAATGTGGTAGAAATGCAAAAGAAAAAATGTCTGGGTGAATTCAACAAAAGTCAATAGAAATAATAAAAAACCCTAACATTTGAATATTGGAGATAGCAGGTAAAAAATATGAATTGCTGAGGATAAGAGGCATCATATCTGAGGTCACACAATCAAGAGTTCAAAACTAGTGGAAGGCATGGTTGGAGTCCAAAGAATTTGGGAACTAGCAAAGGAGAGTAGTGATCATTGAGACAAATCCTAAGAAACAAACCCCTAACTACACAACTGTAGACCAGCATGGAGTTCATGTGGTTAGAGGTGACTTCAAGCATTCGAGTCAAAAGAGGACAGACACAATTAGAACCTGGTGGGGTGGAAGGCGGGGTGAACTGAGGTGGGTGGCTGGCTGGGTGGAAGGAAAAAAATCACTTCTAGTTGCAGTGCTTCCTGCATGGTGGGTGCAATCTACGTTGCTGCTTGAAAGGCCACTTTAGAGGGAAATAGCAGTGAGCACAACTGACAGATCAAGGAGTGGCCAGGGCAAGGAGAGCAATGTGCTATCTGTACATATGTCAGAATAATACTGTAGTCTGGTTAAGGCTTAGCATGTACTGTAAGGGATTTTGTACTCTAAGGCTAAAATTGTGGCTTGTAACTAACTTGTACAAAGATTCTTTCCACAAATATGTTTTCAAATGTGTTGTTAATAAGTGTAATTTAATGGAGTGCGATGCTGGAGGTTATGGACAAACTCATTTGGTAATGGTATTGAATCAGTGGCTCTGTCGTTTTACTCAAATTACATTAGGCAGCTAAAATTGGATACTTACATTTTCTCTTCAAATTGACACTTTAGCAAAGCCCAGAATTAGACATTCCTTAGTATCATGACTTGAATCGTTTACTGTAACTTTTTCTTACATTTTGAAAATGATTTATTATATAACCTTAACTTTTCTTACACATTCAGAGACATTGGAGAAATTAGAGAGACTTATCTATTTCAGATCACTAATTTTACATGTAAAGAGAGTGGATTTATCAGAGAGAAAATGAAGTGAACTGCCAAAGTAACAGAGCTAACTAATGAAAAAGGTAAGAAACTAACCAAACAGGTTTCTAGAGTTCCAGTCCTGCACTCTTTGAATGGATTTTAGGAGAAGATAAAACAATGATGAATGAATCTGCAGTTCATTGATTTAGACAAGCTTTGGACAAATATATGTTTGAAGAAAGGAATGAAAAACCAGAAACAGGCAGTGAGTGTGATGCTGTGATGTATATCTTGCTTATGCTTTGAGCTTCAAAATCTAACCAGGTTCTGAGTTTTTTTCCTTTTGAAACAAGTGGCTAAAATGGTAATCCTGGCAGTCAATTTGTTTTTTAAGATTGCTTATTTATGTCCCTCGACCAGAAACTTTGAATCCAAGATCCAATGCCCAGGTTGTGCAAATAGCTTCTTTTGGGTCTGAACCCTGGGAGAATTGATGAGGCATGGGGATGGGCACCTCCACTCAGTTCTTCAAAACTGACTTCACAGTGTTTGCCACAGTCTTCAGTGTGATGGGCCCATGTGGGTGGTTAGGGGCAATTTATTTTCTATAAACTATTGACCTATTTAGATGTACCAGCTAATTCTGGAAAGCCATCTACAACCCCTTGGAATCTCAAATTCTTCATCTACTATACCCATGTTTTTATACCTATCTCAAGAAGCTCTTGATTAACAAGAGGGCTAATTCACATAAAAAGTTTTGCAAATAGGAAAAAAAAACTATGAAGATGTATTTTCTATTTAACATTTTATATAGTCCTAATTACTGTTAGTGTCTTATTGTGTTTTTAACATTACAAAACATGAAAATATATGTTTTATCTATTAAACATACTTCTAATAATTAATAAACTTATGCAAGGATTCCATGAGGATTTAAAAATATTTATCATAAAAATATAGAATTTGTTTTGAGAATTTGAAGCTGATTGACATGAACAAATATTTATCGCTTAAATGGACTCTAATAAAGCTAAAATATATTTAATCCACATCCCCAGGAAGACACCTTGCCAGGCACTGGGGCATTATCAATAGAAGGAAACGTAGTATGTTTCTTCAAGAAGCACTTGAAGACAGATCAGTGCATAACGGTGCAAAGGGCTGTGCCCAAGCTACCTTCAGTATTCTTGGGAGAACAAGCAAGAAATACATATTTTCAAAAAGTAATCTAATGGATTGTAACATTTAAGATAATGTCTAAAGACTGCTGAAGAAAATGAGGAACTCAGTAAGACTAGAAAAGCATTAATTCTTTAATGTAGCTGATTAACCAAAGACCTCTTTCCTACCTTATATATTCCCTCACAATGAATGCCTAATCAGCCTATTCCAAGTAATGCTTGTGTGGTACCTACTTTCTTTTTTGCCAATCACACACTGCTCCCAATTGAGCTACTTGCTTGCTATAGCACAACTTAAATACAGTTAAGCAAGTTGCTGGCCATGGCACAACTAGTTCAGGTCTAACTAGTATATTGCTTAGCACCATTATTTTAGACAAATTTGAGCAAAAGGGTGTTATGCTTCTAAATGCATTATTTTGCTTAAATTAGATTTGCCTTTCAGCAAATCAATGGGATAGATTTTGTGGCGAAACTTTTTTCCGCTCTCTACCATAAAACGGTTTAAGATGAAATATTATCTAATAGGTGTTTCTGTAGAAAGTTGGCCAATTGACATAAAGCAGCAAACTAACCTGCTATATATGCTCTCTTTGTTGTAAAGTTTCAGTATTTTTTCAAATTACATTTGACTTGGGCTCAAACGTGATACATTATTCAGTTGGTATAATACCCAGTGTAAAATACGAAGATAATTCATTTAGAGTATTTGAAAAGTTGCTTCTGTAAAAATTATTTATTTGTCAGGAAATTCTTTCTTTCTTTAGCAGGAACATGGAAAATGTGGGAGGTGAAGATGCCCAAAATGATTCATTTGTTTGGCAGAAGGAATGATGACCTCCCAATCTGTGCTCTTTGAAAATGATTATGCCACCTTTTAAATTCTAAAATAAACTTATCTGCAAGAAGATAATTGAAATACTGTGTAGCTATATTTTGATTGGTCCACCACAAGACACTAATCTGTTGAAGTAAAAGATGTATTTGTGTAACTACTTTGATATTTTGCCAGTGGGAGGTACAGTTATAAATCCCTGCTGCACTATAATGGAATCAAAAGACCCGATAGCATCATCAACAAGAGCTGAATTTCTGCCTACATTGCCACCAAACAAAGAAAAAGGAAAGAGAAGAAAATCCAGGAAGGACTTAGAAATGAATAAAAGGAATTTAATTTCCTACTTGCAAATGTTAAAAGAGTATTAAACATATCAATCAAAGTCAGGAATCTGGTATAGAATGTACCTTTATTCTATAGACTACTTACCCAGATAATAGGATAATTGCTATGTTTTTACACTTGCTGCCACCAGAAAGATAGCAGTTCTTTTTGATGACATGATTTTATTTTAAACCATGCATGTGTTTTGCCAGTGTGCCAAGAGCTCAGAAACAAGACATCTGGCCAAACTTAATAGCTAGTTTAAGGTCTTTGGCAAGAATATTTCATGTAGGTTTTAAAACTTCAGACATTTTCTGTAACCTCATCTGTCTGGTATACTATGAGAGAGTAACTATCCAATCAGAAAATGTAATTTATTTCAATCTCCTATGATGTGGTTGGTACTATCAACACAGAGGAAAAAATCTACAAGTGTAAAGGAAAGAGAAAATGGAAAAGCAATTGGAAGCAAAGCAAAAAATGAGATGAGCTCCAGGGTGTGAGGAACATAAATTGGGAGAAATAAAGAAAGGCGAAATACAAGTTAATATCTTAGGATGAAACCTGAACCAATAAGAGAAACGTATTTTAGACCTGCCTCTCATATGCTAATGGAACCTTCACTGAACTTTGAAATGTATGCAGGATAACTTCAAAATTCCAAGTTTTTGGTAGAAGTCCAGACAGTAGATTTAATTTGAGTTTTCAGAAATAGATGAAATGGAAAGCCAGGGGACACAAAAAAACTGTATAGAAAGAGCATAGCACACCAACATGGCACATGTATACATATATGACAAACCTGCACGTTGTGCACATGTACCCTAGAACTTCAGGTATACTAAAAAAACAATAAATAAATAAATAAATAAATAAATAAAAAGAGTTTAGCTAGAAGAGAGATTCAACACTGAGCCCTGGGCTTCTCTGAAACATAAAAATGTTGAGGAGGATGAGAAGGATCTACCAAAACAAAACAAGAAGATGAAGCCAATAATAGAATAAAAGTTAAAAAGAGCAATATGTTAAAGGATATATAAATAAAATATTTAAGAAATTAAGTGTAATACACTCTGTTAAATGCTGCTTGACATATAGAGTGAAGAGATTGAAAATGACCATCGGATGTGGCAATAGAATAACAGATGATTTGGATAAGAGAAGTATCCATGGATGGTAAGTCCTGTGGCCTTTGGCTAGAGAACAGAAAAAATATATATATAATAAAATAGGAAACACTGATAACTCTTTCAAAGTATTTCATTAAAAAGAGATAATAAAATTAGGCAATGCCTGAAGAAGCATTCTATGGTTATGGGATTATATTTAAGATGGAGATACAGCATGCCTGAATAGAGATGAGAATTAGCTAATTAAGGACAAAAACAGTGGGGAGAGTGTCTGAAAACTAGGCAAATATAATAACATTGAATGTGGCACTCTAGGACCCTGGAGATTAGCAGCTGTACATTTAAATGTAGGCCAATCAGTAGGGTCATGTGCATCACGTATGGCAGAAGAAATGATGACCTCACAGTCTGTGAGGTCACAACCTGTAAACCTCTAGTCTACAGTCAACATTTGTGAAAGGCTGTATGGAATCATGGGTTTGAAGATTTGTTTTCCTGCTGTCCTATTGATTCAACAATACTTTACAAAATAATCTCAGTGAGAAACAGTTTAATAAAAATTTCATTTTTTGTTGTTTAATAGAATTTCCTGAAGATTATGAAAGAACAAGATTATATATTTATATATTAGCAGGTTTTTATATACAATTATATATAATTTTATTTACATTCATATTTATATTTAAAGTCAAAAGTCACCTAAGATTTTGCTGGCAATGGTCTCAGTCTCTGTGACTTTAGAGGCTATGACTATGGAGAAGATAATCTCCAAATATTTCAGAATTTGTTGAATTATCTAGATGACTGCATTTATAAACTCAATACTCTTGCTTGAGTATTACATAATTGAGATTTCAATACATTTTTCAGAGATGATTTAATTAGCACATGTCATCTGACAGCTCAGATATTTCTTCTGGAGTCACTTACTCCAAAAATCTTTATGTTTTCTACTGTGAACTTTCATGTTTGTATGAGGTACTTATTTCAATCTTTTCCCATTTTAGAAGCAAGGGAAATCCCTGTGACTATACCTAACTACTCCCTCTGTCTCTCTCTCCTTTCTGTGTTCATGGCAGATAGAGATGACTTACACTCATATGCATAACGAATACCACAGCCAAATGATTCAGTGCTTTCCCTCAGTTCAAATCCCCTAAAATACCACATTCTGTCACCTCCTACTTTTCATCACCGCCTACCCTCTCCAGAATGCTTGGCCATCTGGGGCTTCCTGCCCATATAGAACACAACAGCCCATTATATTCAAGATGCTGCTTTCTGAAGGAATGTTTTGTTTTATAATCCTCTCATTGTTTGCATTTTCTTTGTGACTGCATTTTTCACATATTACAGATATTTGGCTCTCAATTTATGGTATTATTTGAATACAAAATTTGGAATAATTTGTTATTAATAAAAATACAAAAATCTCAGGGTTTCAGAGAAATGCAAATGTTTGAAGGAGAAGTAGAAATGAGCAAAATCTAACCCGTTTGAATGGTGACTAAAAGCAGGTAGTAAGTGCAATAGGAACATCTGTTTACAAAAGGTCAGGGTATCTTATTGAACCTCACGTAAATTCTTGCTGCTCCTCTTTGAGGGATTAAAGATGACACCTACTTTTCAGGTTTTAATTTTTGATAAGCTGCCACTTGTCTCTATTATTCTTGAGAATTCTTGTATTTTAAGTTTTGAATAGGTAATAAACTCACATTTCAAACATCAAAAAGTATTAAAAGGTGCACAGTGAAATTTTTCCTTCTGCTATGGATTAAATGTTTGTGTCCCCCAACTAATTCATATGTTGAGATACTGATTCCTAATGTGATGATTGGAGCTGGGGCCTTAGGGAAGTAAATGGATTTGAATGAGATCATGGAGGTGAACCCTCATGATGGAATCAGCGCCCTTTTATGAAGATAATGTGAAGCCCTCCTCTCCGCCACGTGAAGATACGATGAGAAGATGGTTGTCTACAAAACAGGAAGAAAGCCCTCACTAAACACAGAATCTTCTGGCACCTTGATCTGTGACTTTCAGCATCAAAAACTGTGAGAAATAAGCCGCTTAGTTTATTGTATTCTGTTACAGTAACCTAAATTAAGATACCTTCCCACCCAATCTACTTAGTTAGCACCTCCAACCAACAGGTTAACTAATGTTATTATTTACTAGTTTGTTTCTTTTTACAGTCAGTGATTTTTTTTCTGTGTGTATAAGCTAGTGTGGATATATATTCTGTTTTCTCTTCCCTTTTACACAAAGGGTAGCATACCGCATGCATTTTTCTCTTTCTTTTTTTTGATCTGTTTTGTTTTTGTTTTTTACTTAATATATCTGGCACATTTTTTCCTATTAAAACAGAAACAGAATTTTATTCCTTTACTTGTGACCGATTATCTCATTGTACAAAAATGTCATATGTCTCTTAACTAGCTCTAACTTTTTGATGTTAGAAATGATGCTGCAATCAAAAAACTTGTGCATAAGCTGTTTTGCCTATGCAGTAGTGTATATGAACAAGAAACTCAAAAAAAATTTGCTGTTACAAAGATGTATGCATATTAAATTTTATGGAGACTATAAAGTCACAATAATGTATGAGAATGCCAGCCCCTCTGCTGCCCCTATGGTGAGGACCTCCTTATTGCAAAACTGGAGTTACATACTGAACAACCATTCGCAAAACCTATACTATGAATGAATCCCCCGGAAGGGGGCAGTCAGTTAGTTCTGCCCACAACCTTACCAATATTAAGGTGCTAAGTTATTAAGCTTTTAGATTTTTGTCAGTCTGATAGATTAAAAGAAATATCATTGTAGTTTTGATTTGTGTTTCTCTTACAATGAGTGAGAATTTGCATCTCTTCTATGCTTAAGGGCACACTTCCTTTTCTGTGACTGCTCTCCTCTTATCTTTTGCCTATTTTTTCTGTTGGCTGTTGTATTAGTCCATTTTCATGCTGCTGATAATGACATACCTGAGACTGGGAAGAAAAAGAGGTTTAATTGGACTTACAATTCCACATGGCTAGGGATGCCTCAGAATCATGGCGGGAGGCGAAAGACACTTCTTACATGGCACCGGCAAGAGAAAATGAAAAAAGTTTCGAAGTGGAACGCCCTGATAAACCATCAGATCTCATGAGACCATTCACTACCATGAGAACAGTATGAAGGAAACCGCCTCCATGATTCAAATTATCTCCCACCGTGTCCCTCCGACAACATATGGGAATTATGGGTGTATAATTCAAGATGAGATTTGGTTGGGGACACAGAGCTAAACCATATCAGCTTTCTTATTTAACTGTAGGTTTTCTTTACATATTAGGGAGTCCTTGTATGTGATATTAGTTATCGATATTTTCCATTGGGTCCTTGTCTTTTGACTGTGTTTTTTGTCTTTTGTCATCTAGTAGTTTTTGATGTTTATGTCATTACATTTGTCAATCTTTTTTATGACTTCTGAATATTTTTGTCAAATGTATAAAGGATTTCCACTCTCTGAGTGTATGAAGGAAATCTCCCATATTTATTCTCTACTTTATGGTTTATTATATTTAAATTATTACCACATTTTGAATTCATCTTTGTCCAAGTATGAACACAGTTTTTTTCCTCCTAGATCTCAACACAGCTGTTGAATGGGAATCTTTCCACTTCAGATTTACTTAAAGTAAGTATTACGGTCCCTTTCTGAATATTTTGCTATGTTGTTATATTGTATAACTCTGTCTCTAAACATTTTTATAACTTAAATTTATATAGTATATTAAATATTTTTTAAATCCTTGTTATTTGTTTTCTCTGACAGAATTTGTATTGTTTTAAATACATATAATTGTTATTTGTCAACTGTACCTAACAAAGATTTAAAAAGAAGAATTAGTATTAATTCTTCTTCAAATGTTTGATAGAATTCACCCCTGGAGCCATCTGTTCCTGGCTTTTCTTTTTTGGGAGAGTTTTGATTACTGATTTATTACCTTTTTACTTCTTGGTGTGTTAAGACTTTCTATTTCTTCCTGATTCGGTCTTGGTATGTTGTACGTTTTTAAGAATGTATTCATTTTTTCCAGGTTATTCAGTGTACTGCTGTATAATTAATTGTTCATAGACATCTCATATGATTCTTTTTATTTCTTTGGCATTATTCTAATTTCATTTATTTGAAGCTTATCGTTCTTCTCCCTTTAGTCTAGCTAAAGGTTTATCCATGTTGTTAAACTTCTCAAAAAATAAACGATTTCACTAATCTTTTTGTTGTTGTTCTATTCTGTTTTGTTTATGTATGCTCTAATTTTTATTATTTTCTTCCTTCTGTTAACTTTGGGCTTAGTGTTATTTTTTTCTAGTTCCTTGAAAAGGAAATTTAGATTGTTCATTTGAGATCATTCTTTTTTAATGTGGGCGTTTCTCTATATACTTTCTTCTTAAGATCACTTTGGCTGCATTCCATAAGTTTTGGAATATTCTACTTTTATTTTCATTTGGGAAATGGGATATTTGCTAAATTTTCATTTGGTTTTTCTTTGGCCCATTGGTTGTTCAAAGCTGTGCTGTTTAATTCCATATATTTGTAAGTTTTCTAATTTACTTCCTTTATTGACTACTATTTTATTCCATTGTGGTTGTAAAATGTATCAGTATAATTTTAATCTTAAATTCTTAAGACTTTTTTGTGGCCTAACATGTGATCTATGCTGGAGAATGTTCTACATACACATGAGAAGAATGTATGTTCTTCTGCTGTTGCTCAGAATGTTCTCTATATGTCTGTCAGGGCTGTTTGGTCTATAGGTCTGTGCAAGACACTGTTTCCTCATTAAATTTTATTTTTGGATGTTCTAAAATTCAAAGTTGGATATTGAAGTATCCTACTATTATATTTCTTTTTATTTCTTCCTTCAGATTTGTCAATGTTTGCTTTATATATTTAGGTTCTCTTATGTTGGGTGCATATATATTTTTAAGTGCTATATGTTGCCATTTAATTGACCATTTATCATTATCTAATTGCTTTGCCTCTTATTACAAGTTTTATATTTAGGATATAGATGTGCAGAGTTGTTACATGGGTATATTGCATGATGCTGAGGTTTGGGCTTCTGATAATCCTGTTGCCCAAGTAGTGAACAAAGTACCCCACAGGTAGTTTTTTAGTATTTACCTTCGTCCCTTCTTCTATCTTTTTGGAATTCCCCAGTGTTTATTGTTTCTATCTTTGTGTCCATAATGTTTAGCTCCCATTTATAAGTGAGAATATGTGGTCTTTGGTTTTCTGTTTCTGTGTTAAGAATTTTGATTTTTTAAAAAATTCTGTAGGAATTTGATATTGATTTGTGTAGTTAATAAATAGCATATTTGTTGAGACCATGATAAAGTTATTAATGTACTTGGAGAAGATTGTTGATTTTTTTCATTTTTTCATTTATTATAGTTATATTCAGGAAATTTTAGAGTTTTTAATATGGCTCTGCATGTTTCTCTTTATGTTCCTAGAAATTTTACCTTTGTAGAGTTTTTTTCTCCTGATGCATTTTCTATTATTTTAGTTTGTTTGACAATTATCAATTTCTCTAAGTTAATGTTATACTCAATTATATACTGAATTACTGCATATTGAGGATGTTTTGCTCATTCTCTTGTCTTTTCTCAGTATATAATCATATACTCTGCAAATAGTTATAGCACTATTTCCTCATTGTTAATTTTTATGATTTTAATTCTTTTTCTTATCCAAATGGGTAAGTTAACATTAGTATCTTAGACACTTAGTAATAATAGTATCTTAGTACAGTGTTTAACAATAGAAGTTATAGTTGTTATTTCTTATTTCTGATTGTAGAAAAAATTTTAAATATTTTATAACTAAATATAACATTAGTCTTAGTAAAAAAAATAAAAACATTTTATCTCACTGATAGAGTTTCCATTATCTTTTAAATTATTTTAAAATCAGAAATAAATGTTGAATATTGAAATTTTCAGAATATATAGAGATTATATTTTTCTTAGACTTAATAAAAAAGATTTTTGGTATTTGACTTATTACTTGCAACCCATTTTTCTATCTTTCAGTGGGAACAAACTATTCTACGAAAGCTGCTTTATTTATAGATATTCTCATTTTAACTTCTTATTCTTAGAATAAAGTCAAAGCATGATTAAAGAGTCATGTCATAATGGAAATGTAATATGAATATATGTGAATGTGTGTTACTTTATTTATTTGTTATTTTCTTCTGTTCACTGACTTTTCTTCAAGTTCTGATTAATGCCTACTTTAAAATTCTAAACCTACAGAAATGAAGAATTACACCAGGGAAGCAGAAGAAATTCACTCATCAGAAGCGGGGAGAACATTTTCATGTTGTGCACTAGTCCCAGAGCATGGGGGTTCAGCAGCTGGTAGGACCAATAGTACATTTGGAAGGAAACATTCACCTTTACATTAATGTGACCTGTGAGCCTTAGGTTTCTGGTAAAGAACAGTCACCTTTATAGAATGTGAACATCTCTCAGAATCATAATGTAGTAAATAAACAGCACTATCATCATCATCAAATGGGTCTGTGGGTGGAAAAAAGATATATTCTCTCACAACAGACTTTATAACGTAGGAAGACAAACATCTTAAAATAACCATGGCAGAGCAGTAGCAGGCAAAAAGCAAGGTTGGGCAATAGAAATGTAAGTGGTGCTTTCTGTTCTCTGGGGCATGTGCTGGAGACTGTTATCCTTTTCTACCTCCCACCTCCACATCCTCCATTCCCGAGAGCTTAATTGCTTCACAAGCTCTCAATAAACACTGAATTAAATTGAATTGAATAAACCATACCTGCATATACTTAGGATATTACTAAATTCCTGTTTGTTTCTTTGTCAAGTTTTTCATGACAACAGATGTCACACTCAAATATGAATACTTCGAGAATGGTTGAATAAAAGCATCACATATAAAGGTACAATCAGAGTGTAAGGAAGTCACAAAAAGCATCAATCAGGTTGGCGCAAATGTAATTGCGGCTTTTCCCATTAAAAAAAAAAATGCCAAAAACTTCAATTACTTTTGCACCCACCTAATACAGTCACGTTAGTCCATTTTGCACTGGTGTAAAGGAATACCTGAAACTGATAATTTATTTTTTAAAAAGAGGTGCATTTGGCTCACAGTTTTGCGGGCTGTACAATCATGGCACCAGCATCTTCTGGGCTTCTCATGAGACCTCAGGAAGCTTCCAATCATGGCAGAAAGCAAAGGGGAAGCCAGCATATCACATGGTGAGACAGGGAGCAAGAGAGAGGCAGGGAGGTGCCAGGCTCTTCAAACAGTAGCTCTTATGAGAACTCATTACCATGGGGAGGACACCAAACCATTCATATGGGACCTGCTCCCATGACAAATACCACCCACTAGGCCCCGCCTGCAACACTGGAGATTACATTTCAACATGAGATTTGGAAGGGACAAGCATCCAAACTATATTAGCATCCATAGTGCTGGTAAGAGCAGAGTTGCTGCCACTGCAGGTGCAAATGGAAGGGGCAAACAGTGGTCATCGTACCTTGAAAGACAGAATCCTGTAAAGAAGATTAGTTTAATGAAGCAACCCCATTTGATGAACATGGGTAGCCTGTTTGTGAGGGAAACCAGGGGAACAACTACCCAACCTCACTCTACCTCTTATTTTGTCTCTTGCTGGGCCACACCATGGTCAAACCGAGCTAGAAATGAGAAATCAGGGGAGCTCCTTGTTTGGCTTATAGATCAGCCTCTAAGGTGGAGGAGAGGGCAGAAACTGAAAATTAGATGTAGAGGCGTAACCAGAAGATGTGCTCATGGTCCATGTTCTCTGACTCTGTTTCAGACTCGGTAAACAAGAACTGGGAACAGAATATAAATCATTATACCTATCAGCTGTGGTACAATTAACTTTTTTTTTTCAGAAAGACAAAACCAAGGAGTAACTGCAGTGACTTGAGTTGCATGTAATTTTACTTAATGTTAGCCAAGAAGTGGTTGACAAAATAAAACATACTACTTTCAAGAATACATTTTATAATTCTTTTCCAAGTATAAAAAGTTGCTTCGTAAGTCCTTCTTATTTTAGGAAAGGTCTATGAATTACTTATGATAATGTGGTTTAAGATGTTTAAGTAAGTATAAATGAAATATTCATAAGTTGGCTACTGTCAAAGATTTCACTGCAAGATTTTTTTCCCGAAAAGTTTTTCTTTTTCTATCAAAATCTCTGGTTCACATCACTGTCAGTAGCCTGAAACATACAGCCAAAAATGGAAAAGTTAATCACCTCTAGACTGTCTGCAACCCTACTTTCACACATAATTCAACAGAAACATATAATTGAAAATAAGCTCCACAAAAATGCTGTCTTTAGCATTTTCACATATCTGCTACCGGAAATAACTCCTCCAATTGCTAAGAGAAATAATATGCCTTATCAGGAAAATAGGGAGATAAGCTAGTGATATATTTGGTTATCCTTTTGGGTATTGTGATATATAAAAAGAATTCAAATTTCTCCTTTGAAGCTTGTTTCTAGTCCCTAGAAAATGTTATGTAAATCGAATCAATTTTAAATGTCAGTACTCTTTACAGTGTTCAAATGTGCTTCCTGAAATAAAAGAAGCACCTTTACTAAAAAATACTATAGCTTTTCAAGGATGGAAGCATAATAACTTGAAAAAATATTTTATGATTAATTTGAAAAATTCGTAGAGAGGGGTTCTGGAAATATTAGAGAAACGTAGAAGCATTACAAGTAAAGGTTTATTGCTACTTGATATTCACTCTGGGAACCAAGATAAAACCTGTCTCCACACTCTGTTGGTTTACACTGCTCCAGCCACACATGGATCTATAAAGTTAGCTCCATTTGAGCTTCTCAGTGAGATCTGCAAAACAATTCAAGACACATTTTCAAAAAAGGGCAATTATAACTGTCAATCAAATATAAAATATAAAATAGCAACCATTTAAATGTTTTTGTTTAACACATTAGTTAACAAAGAAATGAGACAGATGTCAATTCAAATGAGAATTTACCTAAAGAGGTTTATATTGTCTACCAGACAAATTTCACTTGCATTGCCAAGAAGAAAAATCATCTGTGCTGCTATGGATAGGTAACACTTGCATGATAATTAGTTTTCTGCAACTTAAATTTTACATCTTCAAAAATGTTAAATAGCCTGGTCATGCAAAGACATACAAAAGTTCACAGCCCTAGCAGATAAGTTAATCCTGGGTGAGTCCATTGGATACGACTCAGCATTCTACTGAAATCACTCTCAGTTGTTCTCTTTCTTTCTTTCATTTTTTTATTTTTGTACATTTCCAAGTCGGGGATGAGTTGTCCCCAAAACAAGGAGTTATGATGAAGTCAACCCCATCTAACAGTTTTAGTTGCTAAGCCATACTCCTATCTTTTTACAATTAAAATTAGTTTTCTTTTAGAAAGTTCCCTGTTTTCTGTATTTCACATACTGTGTGCTGACAGCAGCCAAAAGAAAGGGTGATAGCTCACATTTTGGTGAAACCTTGGGCTTTGTGTCTCAGAGTCCAGTTGCCATTAGCCACTCTCTTTTTCAATAAGTGAACTTCTGTATTGTTGAGATGGTTTTCCGCCCACCTAATAAACTACATCCAATTCAGCTGCTTTGCAGATCTGGGTAGCCAGTGTAATGTAAATAGTGCCAACTATCTCAGAGCTGAAGAAAATTTCATAAACATCAGTCTGATAAGCAAGAAAACATTTCTACCAGTATATATTCCTCTTTCTTCTACACAGAGTGTACTCTTAATGGCTGGAACGAGTAGAAGGAGTATGGAACTTTAGTAATTACGGTAAAGCAGTCATACCATCTTTAGACCATTTCCCTCTGAATTTCATTAGAAGAAAAATAAGTCACGGTATTATTTAGGGCGATGTTATTTTGTCACTGTGTTAGTGTCAGTTAAATGCAGTCATTAACGGATCCACGACTACATTTCTGTAAGGTTCTCTAAGTGAGCCACACTAAGTCATGTCATCATCACTTAAAAACCACTTTTTAGAATAGAAATTCCACCTTATTCTAATGTAAATAATATTGGATTTAAAAATTAACAGATGGGGCGGGTAATGACAGCTATTTGGAGCAGATACTGAATACAGCTTGGCTGTGTTACATTTGTAAATAAGTTTTCTCACTTTCTCACAGGCATGTTGGCGAGTTTTCCATTTGTTACTGATTCAACCTTTGCTCCAAAGCAAAATTCTATGTTCTATATAGACAGTGTGCAAGAACAAAATCTTAAGCAACAATTCTTCAATAAGCCCTTTTTAATAGGGTTTCTGGCTTGACTTAATTTATTCCCACTGTCTCCTTTTTTTTTTCTTTTTTTTAAAAAACATTTAGTTGTGGAAAATTTCAAACATAAAGACAACAGTATAAAGAACTATGATGTAATCATCTCACATCAACAGGTACAAATATTGCTCTATATGTGACCCCCTTTTCTTTCTCCCTTCCCTGAGTCATTTGGAAGCAAATTCCAGATCCAGATATTTTATTTCATCCACATATCTTAGCATGTATCTTTAAAATGCAAATACTCACTTTCTATTTTTTGACATAGCCATAGTTGCATGTTTTCACCTAACTATTTAACAGTTCTTTAGTATTCCTTCACTCTCACTCTCTTTTTTTTTTTTTCATCTTAGTTGTTTTAAAAACTAGTGCCTTTTCCTTCAGTTTCCCTCAGATTGAAATGATTGATTAAATCAACTTGGCATGGTTTCATATGTTACTTCTGTGACAGGTTTTTAGTAGTTAGATCTGGAGTATTGGTCATATCTAGGACTGATATTTTGCAAAACTACATCGTAGGCCGCTTTTTAAGTTCTGGTCAGAAGGCACATGATGTCTGGGTGATTTTTTCTACGGTATTAGCCTTGCTGATCAATTATATCATTAGATGCATTCTTTCATCAGAAGTAGAAAAGCTGTGATATTCTAATTTTCTTATTATATTTTTATGTATAAGCTAGAATATGTCTATAAAGAAAATATCCTTTTGCCAACATTTGGAGAATTTGAGGTATTATTCATGAAGGGAGAGAGAGTAAAAATGCTACATTCTTATTAATTATTTTTCAAAATAATGAATTGACTACTTAGAAAAGAGATTAGCAAGCTTTTTTGTGTGTGGGTAGGGAAAAAGAAACATTTTATTCCCATCTTATGTTCATGGCCGAGGCCTTTATAGCACAAGAGAGATTAACAGGAGAAAAACATAGAAAGTATTTAACAGAAGTTTTATGTGAGACAGTGTCTTGATAAGGAAATGAAGACCTGAAGAAACAGGTAAACCTGTGTGTTGCTATACTAAGTTTTATGAAGAAGTGGGTAGATGCAGAGATGTATGATTGGACAAAAGAGGTATAATCTAATGATAAAAACTCTGAGAACTTAGCAGGGCTTTTTTGGTTCATATCCTTCTGTATCCCTGGGTCTTCAGAGATAAGGATGTTCCTTTCATTGGGTATAGGGTGGGCACTTCTCACATGGTCTGAAGATCTAACTCAGACGACAAGGGCAGGGAAAGGTGATCTTTTACTTCTGCTGTTTTCTCAAATGCCAAGATGCTATATTTTGAGTTCAGGTAGTATGTCCTGAACCCCTATCACTTGCAAAGAGCCAATTGTAAATCTTGTAGGCTTTGTAAGCCATACAGCCTCTGTCACAGCTACTCAACTCTACTGATATAACCAGAATGCAACCATAGAAAATAATGTAAACAAGTTGGTGTACTGTGTTTCAATAAAGTTTTATTTACAGAATCAGAAAGTTATACGGATTAGACTCACAGGTCATAGTTTCCAATCTGTGACTTAGAATATCTTGAAAATCACCAAGAGGTTTTTTTTTAAATTTTTATATTGGCTTTTATTTAGTATTTTAGCAACTTGTTTCATTTAGTATAAAAGTTGTTACAGTGTTTTGGGCTTCTTTTTAAGAGTCGTTTTAGACCCAGTGCAAAATAGAGAGCAAGGTACAGAGATTTCCCATGCACCCCCTACACCCACACATGCCCAGCCTCTCCCATTACCTACAGCCCCACCAAGTGGTGATTAGTTACAGTGGATGAACCTATATTAACACATCCCTGTCACCTAAAATTCACAGTTTTCATTAGCATTCACTCTTGGTGTTGCAATGATTTGTATCTATCAACATAGTACCATACTGCCCTCAAATTCCTCTGTCCTCTGCCTATTCCATTTTTAAGTTATGCATCTGTACCTCCTTTGGCCAATAGAAGTCTCTTTAGCTAGCTGCTGAATTCTTTGAAAACATCCTCAGGAGTCTTTGATAGCCTGATTTCTTGTAAGACAATTCATTCCAGAATTATCTTGTATATTTTCTGCCCCAGATTTAGAATCAGATATTTCTTCCAGTATCTTCGACTTCTGTTGTTTTTGTTTTGTAGAAAATTAAATTTAAACACCACAATCTAGACACCATGGATACTTATTATTATTGGCTAGTCTTTGTTTCTAGACTATTTTGTTGGACAGAGTTAAGGCATCTGCATTTTTTTTTCAAGTCAAAGCCATTATGAGTTCAAGTACATCCCTGTACCTATATGTTTTCTTCGAATTCAGTCACTCAAGATTATTACATAGCCTCAGTTGTTTTACATCTGCTCCTCCTTTTTTTCCACCACAAAAACACCATTTGCCTGAGATCGTAGACCCAGATTCGAACTTCTTTTCACAGTGCTTCAGTACCTTAATGATGCACAAATTACTGTGTTTTATGCTCTTTCGTCAGAAATTATTAACTATTCAATAAATATTCTATGTTTTCTCTTCTCTAACAGAACCTCAATTTTGTTGTGTCTACATGCCATGTTTCTAACTGAGTATAACTGAGCCTCAAACAGAATTGGGTTTCTATTAGTGAGAAAGAATAAGAAAGTAGATGTTACATAGTTAATTAAATGGAGTCAGTCACACTTACTATGAACCACAGCCTAGTGACTGACTTACCTAACATCATTAATGACTGCCCTTCTGGCTTCCCATTGTTACTATTAATTTTTGTTACCCTCATTTCATATTTATAAATAAATTATGTTACATTAAACACCACACACCTCTTATCTACCCCTTACCTTTGCCAACACACACACATACACACACAAAAAAATCTGCTTCTAATCATTATTAAATTCAAATACCCTAAAACATTATTGTCATCTTATAATTTTTGTTGATAGTAGGAAAGTAGACAAATAGAAATATTTCTAAAAGTTTGTTTCATGATACCTTTTTATCAATAAATATTTCCACTTTTATCCTTATTATCTAAGCTGTCTTTTCTTTTATATGGCTACTACAAATTAAAGAAAACAATGTTTAACAAGAGAAATTATCTGTCAAATCCTTGACTAAACATCATGAAGCATGGATGCAACACAATTTCTTTCTCAAAGGCCTTGCAACAAAATGTTGGAATCAGACAAGATTTGGAACTTACTTTATGTTATCACCAGTGGCATTGACAAATGTGCAAACATTTAAATTGAAAGGAAACACATCCCTATAGCACACAGCAGTTTAGAATGACAGATCTGAAGCTAGGCCCTCTGAATTTAAATCTGGATTCATTATGTTCTAGATATGTTGCCTTAGATTAATTATATCAGTAAAGTGGGTATAATAATTGGAAGTATATATATAGAGCTGTTAGGAGGATTAAATGTGTTAAAGTATATACATCATTTGACATGACATCTGGGATATTGGAATTAATAAAGATTAGCAAAATTATATTTTATTAACTGCTTAAGAAAATGACATATATTGGATATGAGAGTGATATTGATTCTTTCATGATTATACGACTAATAAAATAAAATAGAAATATTCTTCTATATTAGAATAGATTTTAAGAGATATATGCACATTTCTCCAATACTACTAATTGCTAATAATAGTGTTTAGGATACATGAATTATTTGTTGTCGAAAAAACACAGACTTTTAGACAGGACTCTAATGAAAATAAAATGTTTTTCATCAACGAAATCTATAGGTAACATTTCAAGAAACTACTTTTTTTATATAGGCACAATAAACTTGTAGCAATATTCTTTGCCAAACATAAGTAGCAGTCTATGAGAATCTGAGAAAATGTTTTATGATGATATTTTAGAAATAATAACATCAAAAAACAATCTAATGGCCCTTTATCAAATCACTTTTGTGCTGTACCTGGCAAGATAAACTTGCACACATATGTTTATTATGGCACTGTTCACAACAGCAAAAACTTGGAACCAACTCAAATGCCCATCAATGACAGACTGGATAAAGAAAATGTGGCATATATACACCACGGAATACTATGCAGCCACAAAAAAGGATGAGTTCATGTCCTTTGCAGGGACATGGATGAAGCTGGAAACCATCATTCTCAGCAAACTAACACAACAACAGAAAACCAAACACCGCATGTTCTCACTCATAACAGTGAGAGTTTAACAATGAGAACTCATGGACACAGGTCTGGGGGGTGTGGTGGATATCACACACTGGGGCCTGTCAGGGATTGGGGGGACTGGGGGAGGGATAGGATTAGGAGAAAACCTAATGTAGATGACAGATTGATGGGTGTAGCAAACCACCATGACATGTGTATACCTATGTAACAAACCTGCATGTTCTGCACATGTACAGGTATCTTCTCACTCCAACCAGCACAAATCCCAGCATACATGACTGACTTAAAATAGTATTAGAGCTATATTCTAGAAACTAGACTGAAGAGCCAGTTTAGGAATAGATGTTTGACCACCAAAGAACTGTGACATTATTCCGTTAGAAATTTGGATTGGGATTAGGAAAGACTGAGCTAGCGAACTGAACCAAAAATTAAAATAAACCCTGCACTAAGTGCTGATGAGTAAGTTTAGTAATCTAAGGCATAGAGTTCTGCAAGGAAAGGACAAGACTCTATTTACTAACATTTACCATTCTTACTATGTTCCTATAGCATATTTTTGGATTGACTTATTCAACATTGAGTCTGAACATCACATACTCCTTTGCCTTTCCTCCAGTAGGATCTATAGAACTAAAATATTTATTGCTCAGTCTCTCTATAACTAGGATAGACATTTAAATCTGTTTATGGTCATGAGATATAAATTTTAGCCCCCTATAGGGATTTCCTTGTGTTACTTGGCTTTCCCTCTTCCTCCTATATATAGACATGCATAATGATATCGGTGTTCATGTTAGAATGACAATAACAGAAGTCACATGCAAAGAATGGCAAAGCTAGTCAAAGAAAGGTTCTTGGATAACAACATTGCCTGCCTTTGAATTATTGAGCAAATTAAATCAATCAGGTTGTCAGTTACTTCCAGTGCTAACTTAGATCTAAGTGCTTTGTTTGTTTGAATTCTATTAACTCATGAATTTTCCTAAGTACCATAACTTGGTAGGAGTTATTGTTTTCTCCATTTCACAAAGAAATTTAGGCTTAAACAGTTACCTGACTCTATCAAAGTCTCGATCAAAGTCACATTTCTCGTACATACTAAGGCAAGGATTTGAACCCAGATGGGCTGATTCCAGAACCTTCATTCTAACCATTATCCCATGCTTATATTTACAATAAAAAAACTCAGGAAGAATACGGGAACAAGCAGAGATTAGGATCTTCTGTGAAACCAAACAAAGTTGTCTTAATTCCAAATTTCATGAAGCTCATTAAAGTGTGTTTGCTTGTTTTTGGTGTTTGGGATACACAAGATATTCATCTTAATGTATCATGTATGTTTTCTTCGTCTGCAAATTAAGTGTATAGATACTGACCATTGTATTAAATGAGATAAAATATGTAGGGTATAGCTAAAATAGGACATATCATGCTGCTTTCCAAAGCAACATAGTTCCAATGGAATTCTATTCAAATCTCAGTGGAATCTAATATTTTATCCTATATCAAAAAGCAAATGATTTTTAATCCATTAAATCTTTGCAAATCTCACAGATGCAGAGATCGCCATTCTGGCATTGCTGTAGGGTAACTACTGGCCAAACGAAGATACTTTGAATCCCTGGTTTATCCTCCAAATTTAACTTTAAATTGAAGATCTTCCATATTAGCCTTGAATTGGTGTTAGCAACATAAGCTCCCAATGAATAGAATCCTATCCAAAAGAATCTGATTTTTTTTTTTTTTTTTACTTGTCCCTGTGCCAGTTTGGAACGTGAGGAAATGACTTCATCTGTGTTAAAGTAGACAGAGATGCAATTAGAAACAGCAATATTTTAGAGCCATTGACTCTATCCAGTGTGACAAACACTGGAAAATCATTTGCTTGGTGTGGGTTGGTTGAGAGCAATAAAGAATCAAGTAATTTTTCAGTGGTGCATGTGGAGTGTTTTTGTTGTTGTTCTTCTGAATAGTAGTCAGTCATTTTAAAATCTCTTCAGCATGTGGAAATGCTAGACCAATTTACCATTTTATGACACTTATAGGCTCATACAATTACGTTAAGGTCCCTGAACAAATTCTGACAAGATTAGAGCATTTCCACTTGCCCTAGTTTTCCCTTACAGATTTTTTTTTCACTGAGAATGCACATACTGCAAAGAAATCATCAATAGGCAATCAGCCTCAGACTGACTTTCTGGGCTAACATAAAACTACACCAAATCAATTATAATCTTAAATAAAAGGCCTATGGATCAGTTATTATTTCTCCAGTTAGGTAGTTTATAATTATTTATATTTGATTATCTTAAGAGCAAAATGTCACATAAAACACTAAGCAAATAATCTTCAAATTAAAGCACTATAGTCAATATAGTAATTCAGTAATACCATGTTATGGCTCCTAATGGCTTACACAATTTTTGGTAATATGTTTACCACATAACAGCAAAGCCATACAAATAGCAGTCATTTTTAAAAGGTATTTTCTAAGGAAATCAGCAATGAAGTCTACCATTTAACAAGCAGATGTTCAGAGCTCTGCTATCTATTATGTTAATAACCCCAACTGCAAAGCTTGATTTGCAAGTGGAATGCTTCTTACACTTGGTTGTCTGTCCATATCCCCTAAGAACTATCTTAAAAGCATTTTCAACATGAGAAGAATGTAAGGTAACACAAGGCTTTTTGAATCTCAATTACTTATAATTATGTTATTTTTAAAAATCAAGATGATTGACTCTAAAATCAATAATTAAAGGCTACAAACATTGTAAGCAGTTAATATACAAAACTTAATTATTTTTAGACTTCATGTTAAGAAATATTGCATATGTACCAAACATCAATAGATTAGAAGCTTTAGCTATATGGTGCATTTCTCCTAGGAAATCTTAAGTGGGGATTGTTAAAGAAAACTGGAATCTGACAGTAGTTAAAGTGGTAAAGACAGATTTTATTCAGAAATTATTGTAATAGAAGAAAATAGACCAGCACAGAATTTGGCTACATTTCAAATACAGCATGGACAGGTGAGGATTTATAGCCAAAGAAGCATGCTAGGGGTTGGTGGATAGAAAATTACTAACAGGAAACCTCAGGCATAAGTAGGCAGTGGGTATGGGTAGAGGAGTTGCGGTGAACCTCCCCTGACTGTAGTATTGCTGAAGGCGGATCAGGATGATCAGATACCAAGGATGAGGGATGAAGATCAGGTATTAAGGTTGCAGAATATTTACTAATTTTGCAGATTTTTTTTTCTTAAATTCAGCAATGCAAACATAGGCAAGGAAGTCCAAGAGTTGAGGCCTAGTTGATAAGAGGATTCAGAGGAGGCTGACAAAAGTTTGGTCAAAGACACATTATTTGCCAAAACCCAATATATAAAATAGATAAAAATATAGTAGTTTGAGTCAAAGGATAAGAACTAGTGATTAACCACCTATTTTAGTTCCCCTTCCTCTTTGGCAGGCTTTAAGATCTCTCACCAGAAATTCCAGATGTCTGTGTGTACAAGAAGTTTTGACATTTATTAATACTGCTGATTTTGAAATTACTCTTATTTTCAAATTATCTCTTCAGTTCTTATTGTATTGACTTAAAATAATATAGGCTCTAGAAGTTCCAATTTCCTCAACGGTGAAATGCAAATATTGTAGCTTACCACACGGGGTTTGTAACATGATTGAATCAAATAATTCATCAAAATATCTGATAATATAACAATTTAGATTAGTGGATTTTTTATCAATGTAATGACTTAAATATTAAGTCAGGAATTTACTGTAAATATGGGTACACACATTACTCTAAAAAATGGTTATTTTAAATACTTTTTCCAATAACTTTGAAGATATATTTGAATTAAAAAGTAAATTTGGGGAATGAAGAGATAAATGCATAGTGTTTTATGAAACTAATAGTCACTGAACTAAGTGTAATGGATGGAAAAGAGGCAGCATTAAAAACAATGCTTGTGGACTAGGACCTTACACCATCGCTAGAGTCAGAGTGTTTATTATAAACTGTTTTCCTAATATAGATTTAAAATGGACTGTGCTTTCAAAGAGTTTATCCTCAAATGGGGGAAACATTTTAAAAGACACGATGTCAGTTTAACCTTAAGAGAAAAATGTAATATAAAACACTTAGCAAATCATCTTCAAGTTAAAGCAAAATAGTCAATATAGTAATTCAGTAATTCAGCAAGATAGAAAGTAATACAGTGTTAAAACATTTTGTGAGTACTTCTGTGGAGGAATTTCATAAAAGGTAATCAAATAATTTGTTAAAATATTGAATGAGATAACACCAGACCCAAATTCTAAGGCATGAATATGTCAATCAGGGTTCTTATGCGAAGAATGCAATCCTCTCTAGATTGTTTAAAAAGAAAGAGATTCATTATGAACCATTAAATTAAATTTAATCGTTAAGACTGCTGATGAAATGGACTCTAGTCTGTGCTTCCAGAAAAATTTTCTAAAGCATTACAGAACTGGGTTGACAATGAAGTTGCTACACCTGTCATTATCAGGAGGTCACCTGTGGATCTGAGTAATTATCACTACAGATATTTACTTTAGAGCCATTTTTTTTCCCACTCTAAGCTGTAAGCTGCCTGAATTAGGAAGCTGATAATGCCTTTATATTATTAAAAAAATTCACGTTTCATAATTTTCTGCTCTTGTTCTCTCTGGTTGATTCTGTTCTAAACTCAAGATTTACATGATTACTAGACTTACATGAAAGTCGAAGGAGTTAGGAAAATCTCATTTTAACTTTCTAGCTCTGTAACTCAAGAAGGCATACTAGAAGGAAGTTGTAATATATGTTAAGAAAATACATACACAGTATGAATTATCCATGAGAAATAGGAAGGGGGAAGTAACAGGGTGAAGGAACACAAAAGGTATTAGGATATGGACTAGCATGTAGAAAATATAAGTATTAATATTATGACATTAAGTCCAATAGAGGAACTGAAAACTAGAAAAATGGAATATGTAGGTAGAGACTACATTAAAGGGTCTGTATTACAAAATCAACATGTTTCCCTCCATGGAGGATGAGAATATTCTCATTAAGAATATATGGCATACAAAAGATACTATGTGTCCTGTGTCCTGCATACATGGCCTATAATTGGAAAAAAAATATTTCCCCTCTCATCCAACTCACTTTCACATACTCTTCCCTTAATGATAATTTCTACCTGTAACTGATACAGTAGAGTGTAAGTTATTAAAATATAAAATGGGATTCTGTTTTTAAGAAAAAGTCAATTTTAGAGTTTACACACCTTTATGGATTCCTGCTTTCATTTTATATTTAATCTCTGAGGATTTTAAACTTTTTTTGCAGATAGGGGGAAGTGCTATTTACCCCAACACTTTCAGAAAATATCATTGGTAGAATTTAGCAAATATCATCAGTAGAGTTTTCAGAATACATTTAAAGAGAAATGAAAATGCAATTGAAGAAAAAAGACTATAAAAATGAACAAAGAGTTGTGAAAAGGAGATGAATCAAACTTTTATAAATAAAGAACATATTAATTAAAATAAAACATTTTACTTCCAGCTAGCAAGCAGCAAGTAATGGTAGACTAATGCTCTCAGTGCAAATTAGAAAATATAGACATATTACAAAATAATATTTTGAAGACATCATAAATTTGGAGAAGCCACAAAGATGAGATAAATTCAAATTTTGGAGAAGAAAGAGACCTTCTGAAATGAGACAATGATTGCTAGCTATTTTCTTCCCTGAAATATTTTTTGATGTTGGGTTCAAATTAAAGATTAAGGTTGGCAGCCACTGAGATGACTTCCAATCATCCCTACCACCTGTATATATGCCTTTTTGTAGTTACCTAACCTGAGAGTAGGCTGGATTTACTGACTTGTTTCTATAAAATAGAACATGACAGAGATATGATTTGGTTTTTGTGATTAGGGTTTTAAAAGAGTTGTTTCTGGTTCAGGTCCTTGATTATTCATCATTCAGAAAATAAGTTGCTATGTTATGGGGTACTCTTGTGGAAAGGTTTATATAGTGAGAGGCTAAGACTTGTCAACAACCATATAAGAAACTTGGGAGTAGATTCCTTGCCACCGTCAAGTCTTCAGATGAGACTACTGCCATAGTTGTATTAATGTTTCACTAAAAAATTATGAAAGACCTTGAGGCAGAGGCATCCAACTAAGTGACGCTAGATATCTGACTCACACAACTATGGGATAATATATGTTAATGTATTAAGCTTCTAAATTCTAAAGTAATTTGTTATGTAGTGGTAGATAACTACCTCAAGGCTCAATTCATTAATAGAACAACAGCCCTGAAGGTGTCTTCAACTTATAAGAGTGTCTCAAAATAAATGAAGTGAATGTTATGGAACTAAAAGAAAAATAGACAAAGTGACAATTATATAAGATTTCAATACCTCTCTCTCAATAGTGGATAGAATAACTAGTTAGAAAATCAGTAATAATACATAAGATTTGACCTAAGTGACCTAATTGATATTTATAGAGCAATACACCCCAAAATAGCAGCATGCACATTTGTATAAAGTGAAAATAGAATATTTAACAAGGTATATCGTATCCTTTGTCATAAAATAATTCTTAATAATTCAAAACATACAAAAAATATTTTATGCCCCAAATATAATTAAATTAACAAAATCAAAGTGTTTTGTTCCATGAAGTTCTAAATATTGAGACTTTTAAAAGTTTTTAGTTTAAAAAGTCTCAGTATTTAGAAGCTAGAAAATATACTTTTAAGTAACTGATACTTTAAAGAAAACATTAAAAGGAAAATTTAAAAGTATTTGGAAGTACGTAAAAATGAACACATAAATGAAAATTTGTGCAATCTAAAATATTTCATAGAGGGAAATTTAAGCATTAAATGCAAATAGAAGAAAAATATCAGAAATCATTATCTGAATTTACCTACCGGAAATTTAGGGAACAAAGAACAGATTATACATATGTAAACAGAGGAAAAGTTATAATAAACATTAAAACAAAACTCAAGAAATATAAGCAAAATGTATTGATAGAACATACATAAAATATTATTGCCTTATGCAACTATTTGAGAATATTCATTCTTTTCCAGATCTCTGAGAGCTTCCTGAAGATGGGATTTGTAACATCTAGCTTGTCTTACCAAATTTCAAGACCGGAAGGGGCACAGCAAGATGGCATAATCCAGCAATGGACTCTACACAGAAACATCAATTTGAACAACTATTTACGCATTTACTATTTACTAAAACATCTTCACAAAGAAAATCAGGTGAAAGGCCACAGTACTTGGTTATAGTACAATTATAAGAAAATATGTTTTAAAAGTCAGTTTTACATAACCCACACCACACTTTCCCAAACCCCAGGCAGCACAGTCAGGAGAGATATGCCATGCACTTGGGGAAAAACAGTGAAGTGAGCATAGAACTTTGTCTTGGACCTCAACATTGGGCCCACCACAATAAAACTCACCACTGAGAAGAGCCCCATAACCCCATCTTCCAGGTTATTACCCATGACCTGAATCATTAGATATTCCTCAACACAAGGCAGAGCCACACAGTCCCAGGCTTCAGACTTGCATGGCAAAATCAATTTCTGGCATATAATGCCTTTAAGCTAACATCAGAATCTGAGCTCTGGATAGCTCTCAAGACCAGATAAGTCTTAGCAACCCTTGAATTCAGGTGAGCCCCACTACCATGCCAGCTGTAATATCCCGTAGTTTATGGTCTGCTCTAGCATCATGTGTGCTGTAGCAGGTCTCAGACTTCTGGCAGCACCACGTCAGTCACATCTGCTCTGCACTTCTGCCTGCCTTTTGCCACACCTGTCACAAGAATTTTCCAGATAAAGCCAGTCTGGAAATATTGAAATAAATGCCTGCTCCTTCCAATAAGCAGTCATCAGTGCACAACCACGGGGTCACGAACAGCTAGGAAAACATGACATAATCAAATGAGCAAAATAAAGTGTCAGAGACTCTAATTCTAAATAAATTGAGATGTAAAAAGTGCCAGACAAAAATTTCAAAATAACTGTTTTAAGGAAGCTCAGGGAATTTTAAAGAAATATGGATAAAGAATTCAAATAAATGAACCAATAAGTGATCAGAACAAAAATAGTTAATAAAGAGATTAAAATATATTTAAAAATTAAGCAGAAATCCTGAAAAAATACATTAAACAAAATTTTAAAAAATTCAATAGAGACCATGAATAGCAGAATTGATCAAGCAGAAGAATCTGTAAATTTGAAGACAGATTATTTAAAAATATAAGGACAAAAAAGGAGAAAATGAATGAAGAAAGCTTGCTGGATCCATGTGATAACATCAGAAGAGCAAATATTTGAGTCACGGGAATTAAGCAATATACTGAATGGGAAAAATACTCACAAATATGCATCCAATATAGGCCTAATATCGAGAATCTATAAGAAATCTAAACAATTCAACAAGCAAAAAATAAACTACCACATTAATAAATGGGCAAAAGACATTCACAGACTCTTGTCAAAAGAAGACATATAAGCAGCCAATAAACATATGAAAAAATTCTTCACATCAGTTGTCATCAGAAAAATGCAAATCAAAGCCACAGTAAGATACCATCTCACACCAGATGAAATGGCTATTATTAAAAATTCAAAAAACAACAGATCTTGGTGAGACTGTAGAGAAAATGAAACACTTCCACATTGTTGGTGGGAATGTAAATGAATTCAGCCACTGTGGGAAGCAGTTTGGAGATTTCTCAAAGTACTTAAAACAAAACTACCATTTGACCCAGCAATCCCATTACTGGGTATATATCAAAGAGAAAACAAATTATTCTAGCAAAAAGACACATGCACTTGAATGCTCATCACAGCACTATTCATAATAGCAAAGACATGGAATCAACTAAGTGCCCATCATCAGTGGACTGGATAAAGAAAATGATATATATTTACATATATTATATATATATAAAATATATAATGGAACACGATGAAGCCATATATTAAGGAAATTAATTTCTTTATAGCAACATGAATGCAGCTGGAGGTCGTTATCCTAAGTGAATTAATGCAGAAGCAGAAAAGCAATTATCATGTGTTCTCACTTATAAGTGGGAGCCAAACACTGGGTGGTTATGGACATAAAGATGACAAAAATAAGACTAGACACTGGGAACTACTTGATGGGGGAGAGAGGGAGGTGGGTAAGGGATGAAAAGTTAACCTGCTTTGGTGGTGGGATTATTCATACCCCAAAACTCAGTATCTCACAATACCCAGGTAACAAACCTGCACATGTACCTCCTGAATCTAAAATGAAAGTTGATTTAAAAAAAAAAGTAAAGAACAAAACTCTTGGCATATTTAAGATAATAATGCTAGTTACAGTAATTTATTAAGACATGTGCAATGATCCAAAGATGTAAATTGTGACATCAAAAATTTAAAATATGAAGGTAAGACTGAGTAAAAAGTATAGAGAAGTTTTATTTTTGCAATCAAAGTTAAGTGACGAAAGAAACTGAAGAAAACACAAGCAAATGGAAAGATATCGTGTGTTCGTCGATTAGAAAAATGAGTATTATTATAATGTCCATACTACTCAAAGCGATCTAAAGAGTCAATGCAATCTGTTTCAAACTACCAGTGACATTATTCACACAAATAGAGATAGAAAGATCAATAATAAATTCATATAGAACTACACAAAATGTCAGAAAGCCAAAGCAACCTGGAAATAAAGAAACCTGGAAACATCAGACTACCTGACTTCAAAATATACTATAAAGCTAGAGTAATCTAACAGCATGCTACTGTCAAAAACCAGATACATAGACCAATGGAACAGAACACAGAGCCCAGAAATAAAGCATGCGTTGACAAGTCAACTGATTTTCGACAAAGGCAACAGGAACATACAATGGGAGAAAGTACAGTCTTTTCAATAAACAGTGTTGAGAAAACTGAATATCCACATATAAGAGTGAAATTAGACCCTTATCTCACACCCTATGAAAGAATCAACTCGAAATGGATTAAGGACTTAAATTAGGCATAAAACTATAAAACTACCTAGAAGAAAACATAGGGGAAAAGCCCCATGACATTAGCCTGGCCAATGAGTTTTTGGATATGATTCCAAAATCACAGGCAACAAAAGCACAACTAGATATCTGGGATTACATCAAACTAAAAAAGCTTCTGCACAGCAAAGAAAACAATCGGCGGAGTGAAGAGCCAACCTACAGAATGGGAGAAAATATTTGCAAACAATACAGCCAATAAGGAGTTAATATTTAAAATAGATAAGAAATTCAACCCAAATAGAAAAAAAAAAACCCACAAACAAAATCTGATTAAAAATAAGCATCACTAATCATCAGGGAAAATTCAATTAAAACCACAATGAAACATCATCTCATACCTACTAGAATGGTTGTTATGAAAAAGACAAAAGATAACAAATGTCAGTAGGGATGTGGACATAGGGGAATTCTTGCGTGCTGTTGGGGATGTAAATTAGTACGGTCATTACGGAAAACAGTATGCAAGTTTCTCAAAAACTTAAGAATAGAACTACCATATGATCCAGCAATCCCTCTGCAGGGTGTATATACAAAGGAAATAAAATAAGTACGTTGAAGACATATCTGCACTCACCTGTTCATTGTATCATTTTTCACATTGGCCAAGATATGGAATCAACCTAAGCATTCATCAAAGATGAATAGTGAAAGAAAATGCGGTATATATACACAATGGAATACAGTTCAGCCACAAAAAAAGAGAGAAATTCCATCACATGCAACAACATGGAAGAATCTAGAAGACATTCTGTTAAATGGAAGAAGTCAGGCACAGAAAGACAAATACTACATAATCTCACTCATATGTGGAAGCTGAAATTGTCATAACATACAAGTATAGAGCGTAATGATGGTAATCAGGGGCCAGGTAGTTGGAGAGGGGGATTGGGGAGATATTGGTTAAACAATAAAAAATTTCATTTAGATAGGAAAAATAAATTCAAGAGATACAGCATGGTGACTATACTAAATAATATATTGTATTCTTGAAATATGCTAATAGTGGATATGAAGTGTTCTCACTAAAAAAGTAACTATTTGATATATTGCACATGTTAATTAGGTATATTTAATTATTCCACAATGTATATATATTTCAGAATATCATTTTGTACATGGTAAACAAATAATTTTATCTGTACATATAAAATATAAAAATATTATTTTTATTAAAAGATAAATGAAATGAAACTAAATTTCATGACCATCAGACAATGTTACCTGACAACAGCATAATTAGGCTGATTTAATAATAAAAGACAGTAAAATATATTTCAACTATTATACAAAATTAATTAGGAAATAAGTTATTGGACTTAAACCGAGTAATCATTATTAAAATCATAATGAAAATTAGAGAGCTGTCAATAGAAAAAGCACCCTATATCAATACTTGTCAGATGCAGGTAAGGTAATGTTAAAAGGAATTTCATGGAATTCCTTGTATTGAGGATTACTATTATAAAAAGCTGAAAAGTAGTGAATAAACACTGGGAAAACAAAAGAAAAAAAATGCAGAAATTAATACATTATCAAAATTTATAATTAGAATCATATTTTCCAAAGTTATTCCTAGATGTAAAATAAAATAATCTGAATGATCCTCTGGCAGGTTCATGAAACGAAAATATGTAATGGTACAAATAAGCTCCATAAATAATGAAAAAAGTGCTTACTGCCAGATGCTGCAGAGATAAATATAAGGAAATTTTACTAATCTGATGTCAGTGCACTTTGAAACTTAGATGAAATAGACAATTCCATTAACAAAATTAACTGAGGAAGAAATATGAAACTTGAAGGAGATAACAATTAGAGTAATTGAATCAGTAGTTTAGAAATCTTTCCACAAATAAAAATCACCCACAAATAATTTTACCAGTGTGTTCCAAAAACATTGTAAAAATAAATAATGATATCATACAAATTGTCAAGACTAAAAGGTGTGCAATTATCAGCTTATGAGACTAGCATAACATTGATATCAAAATCAGTCAAAAACATTAAGACAAAAGCACCATAGATAAAACTCAATCATAAACACAAATGCAAAAATCTCAAGCAAAATATTATCTACCAAACAGCAACTTATTAAAAAATAATAATACATCGTAGTCAAGTTAGGTTTAATTGCTGGAATGTACTTACTCAGCATTAGAATATTAGTAAAAATCGAACTGTCATTGTTTTCACATGGTGTAATAATGTAGCTATAAATCTACATGAATATATAGGTAAGTAATTAGTATTAGAGAGTTTAGCAAAGGTTTGGACACAAATTTAACATAGAAGTTTAGTTACATTTCTATCAACCAAAAAAACAGAGAACATAATTTTTAAAAATGCAGTATGCTAGGGACCATTGTTTTTCTCAGTATTGAGGATTTAATCTAACAAAATATATACAATATCTTTCTGGATAAAAATAGTATTACAGGAAAGCGTTAAAGAAGTCCTAAATAGATTGTGTGTGTGTGTGTGTGTGTGTGTGTGTGTGTCTGTCTGTCTGTGTGTTTATCTTATAAATAAAGAAAGATAGCATTAAAAAATGGGCAAACTAACAGCTTGTAGTTCAAACTACTTGCTTACTCAAGTAGTTTGCCAAGAAAAGTTTTCAATTTTATTACAAGTTAAGAAACTGTTAATTAATAGCACGGTAATGATATACCATTTATTCACTCTCCTGGCCACAAAGTCTTACAAATTCAAGGATGTGGCACAAAGAAATGAGCATTCTTTCCTTGTAGTGTTGTAAATTGGCAGAAATATTGTGAAAAATTGGTTGGCATTCCCTAGTAAAGCCGAAAAAGTGTCATACTTTACAATCCAATAGGTAGCTACATACTCAAAGAAATTATTGCAAGTTGTTCAGAAGATATAGACATTCATGATCAATGCAGCACCCTGTATAATGTCAAAATGGGAAGCAATTCACTTATCCATGCAGCATTTCACTTTACTAATGGATAAACTATGGTGTGTTTATTAATTGAATAACATACAGCAGAGAATGTAAATGATTTGTTGTCAAATCTATCATCATGGTTAAACTGTAGGGATGTAACAGGCAGGAAAATAAACCCAAAACTAGTTACATGCATCAATAAGAATGAATAGACTATTATAGGAAAAATGTTATTTTGACAACCAAATTGGGATATCATGGGAAATAAAATTAATGCTTTCTAAATTGTACGTATGTACATATTCTCTTTAGCCTTAATAATTAGTTGGAAATTTTTAAACATAATTTAATTTCCTGTTACTGAATGTATATTGGTATTTAGCTCTCTTACTTCAACTCCTGCAAGTTTTCCAAAGATAGAAAATTGTGCAGAAATTGGCATGATCATTATAACCTGCTAATTAAAGCCAAAGCTAAGATTAGAGTGAAGTTTCCTGATCCCATATTCAGTACTTCGTTTACAACATTATGCTGATATAAATAACTTTATTGGGAAAAGAATAATAATTAAATTGATTTGTAGCTATCTTGATCTTTTTTTACTGTTCAAATATATTATTTGATTTCATTTAGGGTTAATTTTCCAGCTGTTTCATTTGTTCTTAATCAATAGTTGACTATGGTTGAAAATCAGTTTTTTGAGGAAATATTTGTCATTGTCTTATGTTGGTAGTTAACATGATATTCAAAACTAGAAATATAGATGGCCACTACCTATTAAAATGTATCTTTGGAAATTTTTATTTGAAATTCTCAAAACGTATGTGTATACATATAAATATATATATATCCTCTATAAACAGAACATCATTTTTAAATTTATTCAGTCTTTTTCTATTAAGAAGTTCGGCTACTAATATTTTTGATACTTCATTGTATTTGCTTTTGTTCCTGACAGTAATCAACTAGCTTTCAATATTTTTTGTTTATAGTTTTATTAAATGTTTCACATCTTTTAAAGACATTTTCTTCTTTTTTATTCCTAGTAATTTAGAGTTAAACAATGTTTCCAACAATTTGCTTATTAATTCTTAATTTTAATTTTCTATAATATCTGACAAAGGTTAAATAATATGTGTTTTTCTCTATTTGAAAACCTTTTCCTTTTTCATTTGTTCCTCCTTGGTACTCTATCCTATTACTCTCGTTCATGTCCTAATCATCTCTTTCAGAATTTACCTATCTCCATTTCTTCCTCTGTACTGAATGCAATTCACGTATTTCCTTTTATCTATTCAGAAAACCTCAAGACATTCCAATTACATCTAGAATAAAGTTTATCATCTATCCCAATATCCTAGGATATTTATGATTTAGGGACAAATTTCTTTTTCAAAGATATTTCATCCCACTTTTCTTAACACATTTTACATCTAAGCAGAGGAAAACATCTATTATTATCCACATCATCCCTAAAATTTCCTGCCTTCAGACTTGCTCATGCCTTTCCTGAACATAAAATTCTCTACCACTCTCCTCCTTCAATTTTCACCTTTGTTTCAAACTCAGTTCAAATAATAACTTTTATAACCTGAAATAGGTGATAGAATTTGACCTATGAAGTAAGACTAAAGTGTTGTGCAGTGCCATATATCCTATTATTAGTGATGTAGATTTGACCAATAAATTGTCTTGAAAAATTCCTGTTAATAAAATAGGTCTAACATCTATCATTTCTTTCAAAACATTTTTATGTTAAATAAGAAAATGCACATATCTGGACTATCATTGGCATTAGATGTATACGAGTCCCCTCGTCTGGCTTTTTCAGCTGGCAGAATTACATTTTTCCTGAAGAAAATGTAAGAGATAACTAATACCACCTTTCTAGCTTATACCACAGACAGACTTTTATTTTAATGAATAAATGAACTTATTTTGTATAGAAATGAATCCAATGCAGTATACTATCTGGCTTTCATAATTCAGTGTCCAAAATAGTGCCATGCACATAGTGCTGCTCAATTAATGTACTAATTGGAAGTACATATATCCTTACCACGGTTATTAAAAAATAATTTTGAGAAAAATGTAAACTAATAATTTAGTCAGCTTTTATTTCTTTTGAATACATTTATATTTAACATGTGATATAAAAATAAGATTATGTTAAGAAGTAATTGCTATAGAGTAAAATTTTAGTTAGAATAATAGTAGAATATAGGTTACACATAATGAAAAGCAATTAAAACAACATTAACCTTTATGTCTGAAAATAATTTTAATATAAACTTACTTAGCTAGAATTATATCCAGTAGTTACAAACAAGTTTACTGTTCTGTAAAGGTCATCTAAACATATACAAATAATATATATACACAATAATTTAAGAACCATAACATTACATAAATTTATTGATGAGGAAAGGTCAAAGCTATCTGCTGTAATTTATATTATGCTCCCTCAAACAGCTCTGATTCTTTTTTAATACTAAACTTGAACTGAATTGGAAAAGGATGCAGTCTGAGCTCAAATTTCCTATCATCATCATTTTCCTATTATTCTCTTTATTTTCAAAACTCTGGAGGTGTTAGGCACGCTCACTCGCTCTTGTCTTCCTTAGACTCCTGATTGTAGTCTCACTCCTCCAGAAGCAGTAACAGAAGGATGGGGCCCTCTTTGACCTGTAATATTTATTTTTCTTTCTTTCTTTTTTTCTTTTTCCTTTTTTTTTTTCTTTTTTTTTTTTTTTTTTGACACAGAGTCTTGCTCTGTCGCCGAGGCTAGAGTGAAATGGCATGATCTCGGCCCACCGCAAGCTCTGCCTCTCGGGTTCAAGTGATTCTCCTGCCTTGGCCTCCCAAGTAGCTGGGATTACAGGCCTGTGAAACCATGTCCAGCTAATTTTTGTATTTTTAGTAGAGATGAGGTTTCCTCATGTTGGCCAGGCTGATCTCGAACTCCTGACCTCAATTGATCTGCCCACCTCAGGCTCCCAAAGTGCTGGGATTACAGGCATGAGTCACTGTACCAGGTCGGACTTGGAATATTTCTGATTGGCAATGGTATTTTTAGAAATATTCAAATCTATTCGGATAATTTCAGTTAGGATTAACTTTAAATTTGGTCACTTCTATATATCCATAGCTAAATCAAGAATTGACTATCTTTGAAAATGAGATGTTCTTACGGGGCTTTTGTTCAATTTCTCCCCTAAGATCACATTTCTGAATGGCATCTACACCATTTAAGGACTACAGCTGTACAAAACATGTTCACTTAGCTTCAGAACGTTTCTATTTATTTAGTTCTCAATAATTCAGCCAAATATGTATTTACATTCCTTCATTTTGCTTTAAAAATAAGCTGTTAAGAATTGGAAAAAACTGCTTTAAAGTTCATATGGAACCAAAAAAGAGCCCACATTGCCAAGACAATCCTAAGCCAAAAGAACAAAGCTGGAGGCATCACACCAGCTGACTTCAAATTACACTACAAGGCTACAGTAACCAAAACAGCATGGTACTGGTACCAAAACAGAGATATAGACCAATGGAATAGAACAGAGCCCTCAGAAATAATACTACACATCTACAGCCATCTGATCTTTGACAAAGCTGACAAAAACAAGAAATGGGGAAAGGATTCCCTATTTAATTAATGGTGCTGGGAAAATTGGCTAGCCATAAGTAGAAAGCTGAAACTGGATCCTTTCCTTACTGCTTATACAAAAACTAATTCAAGATGGATTAGAGACTTAAATGTTAGACCTAATACCATCAAAACCCTAGAAGAAAACCTAGGTAATACCATTCAGGACATAGGCATGGGCAAAGACTTCATGTCTAAAATACCAAAAGCAATGGCAACAAAAGCCAAAATTGACAAATGGGATCTAATTAAACTAAAGAGCTTCTGCACAGCAAAAGAAACTACCATCAGAGTGAACAAGAAACCTACAGAATGGGAGAAAATTTTTGTAATCTACTCATCTGACAAAGGGCTAATATCCAGAACCTACAAAGAAAAACAGACTTACAAGAAAAAAACAAGCAACCCCATCAAAAAGTAGGCAAAGGATTTGCACAGACACTTCTCAAAAGAAGACATTCATACAGCCAACAGGCACATGAAAAAATGCTCATCATCACTCGTCATCAGAGAAATGTAAACCAAAACCACAATGAGATACCATCTCACACCAGTTAGAATGGCAATCATTAAAAAGTCAGGAAACAACAGGTGCTGGAGAGGATGTGGAGAAATAGGAACACTTTTACACTGTTGGTGGGACTGTAACCTAGTTCAACCATTGTGGGAAACAGTGGTGATTCCTCAAGGATCTAGAACTAGAAATACCATTTCACCCAGCCATCCCATTACGAGGTATATACCCAAAGGATTATAAATCCTGCTGCTATAAAGACACATGCACGTGTATGTTTATTGCAGCACTATTCACCATAGCAAAGATTTGGAATCAACCCAAATGTCCATCAGTGACAGAGTGGATTAAGAAAATGTGGCACATATACACCATGGAATACTATGCAGCCATGAAAAAGGATGAGTTCGTGTCCTTTGTAGGGACATGGATGCAGCTGGAAACCATCATTCTCAGCAAACTATCACAAGAACAGAAAACCAAACACCGCATGTTCTCACTCATAGGTAAGAATTGAACAGTGAGATCACTTGGACTCAAGGAGAACATCACACACTGGGGCCTATTGTGGGGAGGGGGAGGGGGGAGGGATAGCATTAGGAGATATACCTAATGTAAATGACGAGTTAATGGGTGCAGCACCCCAACATGGCACATGTATACATATGTAACAAACCTGCACGTTGTGCACATGTACCCTAGAACTGAAGGTATAATTAAAAAATAATAATAATAAAATAAAAACAAAAAATAAAAATAAACTGTTAGAAACCATTTATGGTTTGGTTAGAACATTGCTAAAAATTAATCTGAAATATATGAAAATAGTTGAGGGTTAGTATTTAAGTAGAAAAGTCACAGTTTGACTTCGAACTCAGGTTCGCCTTCCTCTCTCACTCACACGTGTGATGTGTCAGTGTTCAGATCGACATCCTCACTAATTCTTGACCTGGAGCAACGCTTCAAAGGTCTTATGATTACCTATTTTTGAGGGCTGGAAAGAAAATAGTGAATATAGTTTAAGACTTTTGATGGCACTTTTCCTTTAAAATAATATTTTCAGGCCGGGCGCGGTGGCTCAAGCCTGTAATCCCAGCACTTTGGGAGGCCGAGACAGGCGGATCACGAGGTCAGGAAATCGAGACCATCCTGACTAACACGGTGAAACCCCGTCTCTACTAAAAAAATACAAAAAACTAGCCGGGCGAGGTGGCGGGCGCCTGTAGTCCCAGCTACTCGGGAGGCTGAGGCAGGAGAATGGCGTAAACCTGGGAGGCGGAGCTTGCAGTGAGCTGAGATCCGGCCACCGCACTCCAGCCTGGGCGACAGAGTGAGACTCCGTCTCAAAAAAATAAATGAATAAATAAAATAAAATAAAATAATATTTTCCACCACCCATTTACTGAACTTAACCCTGGCAACTCTATCACTGACTCATCCTCAGGGAAGGGGATGGAAATAGATTCCACTGGCACACTTCACTAGTGGCTTTCACTAAAAATGCATCATGAACAAAAATAAAATGTTTTGCAGGTAAGCCTGTCTATCCAAATATGATAATCTGCTTTATCATATTTGAATAGATATGCTTAACTACAAAACAAATCCTTCCTTCGGTGTTTACGTCTAGGCCCTCACCCTTCAGTGGAATTTGGCAGCCATCTCATCATTGCACTTTCTGCCCTCAGTCTGATCAGTTCTTAAAAACGCTCCCTGGGAAAACTTAAAACAAAACAAAACAAAACAACCTTTGCATGTCTCTTCTACTCAAGTATCTTTACTGGCTCCCTGTTTTCTATGATGAAAAATTCTAATAAGTTTCACAAAGAAGTCCTTCCCTTCTCTTTATTAACACCTCAACCAAAATCCAAACATATCTTGCAGTCTACTTACAAAAAATATTCACTTTTATCTTCAAAGTATAATACCATTTCACACTTCGATACATTTGGCAATACTATTTCTTCTTCCTAGAATGTCCTCTGGTCCTCAACACCCTCGATATTTGTATTCATTTGTCAAGACACAGGAAAAATACCATCTCCTCCATGATCTTCCATAACATTGTTCTTAGATGACTCCTGCCTGTGTATTCCTCTGTGCTGGGATGCAGCATTATTTGTATCTGCACAGTATTTATGCTATATTAAATTATTTATCTCATTTGTCCCCTGAACAATGAACTCCTTAACAATAGGGAAATTATTTACTGAAGTTTGTTTTCTCAATGACAAATAATCAGGGACATATTATATCTTCCTAATTCAAAATATGCTTGAAAAATAAAATAAGAATGTGAAAAGGATATATTTAATATTCATAAATATTATCTCTAGTCTAAGAATGCATTACAAAGAAATTTAAGTATCAAACTTAATAAGAGCTTATATATTTTAATATTTACAAGCACTGAATTGGCATATTATTTTATCATATTAAATTCCCAAAGATATTATCATTTTAAAGAGAACGTACCAATATATTGACATACTTAGTTACACTTTTGAAATAAAGGATTTTAAAAGTGGAAAGATTCTTTGCATCATTAAATAGCAAGCTTGCTGTGCAATAATGGGCATTGGAACATAACAAATAATTTTGTAAACATTTTTTAAATATTTTATGATAAAGAGAGTCAAAATGGCATTTAGATTTTTAAAAAGTGAATTAACATAACTATGAAAGGATATAATGTTTAGAAAAATCTAATTATTAAATACTACTTGATAACAAACATCATAAAATCATTACATCTGCTTAAAATTAGAAGTTTAATTCACTAGTATCAGTTGGTATCGAAATCTTTATCTGTGTTACCTGTGATATTCTGTTATCATACTTTATTTTGAGTTAGCTCTCCATAGAATTCAGTTCAAATTTTAGAAACCAACAATGGATAAGACGTTGAGTAAAGTAGAACTGTTTTATTTTTTGTGTGTTTGTGTGTGTGTGTGTGTGTATACACATATATGTCTCTCATATATATCCCCATATATGTCTCTCATATATATCCATATACGTCATATGTGTGTGTATATATATCCCCACTGGAGTTGTAAAAATGTGTTTTTGACTAAAAGTGGAGGACAAGATGGGACTGGAGGACAGATGCCAGCGTGAGACTAACCCTCAAGGTAAGAGAGGGGAAATGAACGTGAGAGATGTATAGGACAGAAATGATTGACTCTCAAAGAAAAGGGATAGAAATGGAACAGAGGTGACTGACACTGCAAACGGAAAGCAGAAAGACACAGGAAGTACAACAAAAGAAGAGGAATTCTCCTTAATTCTAAGGCCCGAACTCTCATTCCAAGCTTGGTATTTGTGTCTCACACTGCTAGCAAAATTTTTAGTAACCTACATTAGAGTACAGGTTGACCTAGAATTGAGGTTGTCCTGTCTCTCTGGGATGGGGGAGGTCAGGGGGATAGAAATATAATCCCTCCTATTCTCCCAGAGGGATCCTACACCACTTCACTCACGGATGGTTCTTTAAGCACCGAATTTTGCTAGTTTCTTTAAGAGAATCAAAGGAGACAGAATGGGAAACATATTCATGTCTGGATTGTAAGATGATATCTGTAGCTTGAAAACAAATCAGTCTCTTAGTATATTATTTAGATATATTGTTCTTTTGGTGTTTATAGTATTTTAAACAAATATCTCTTTTCTCATTCTCAATATCCTCACATCATTCCTGCTGTCCTCTTCATTTTCTTACAGAGATTTTACATTGTCATCTTCCTATTGAAAAACTGGTAAAAAAGAGAAAAAAAAAGCCTGAATATTAGTGTTTTAATTGGAAAATAATGCACTGCAGTACTGATATTCTGACACTGGCCGTATTTACTAAGCCACATAATAAAACATTTTCAATGAT
>NW_012110363.1:3625135-3626353 GCF_000951045.1 Mandrillus leucophaeus
GAGGCCGAGGTAGACAGATAAATTGAGGTCAAGAGTTCGAGACCAGCCCGGCCAACACGGCAAAACTTCATCTCAACTAAAAACCCAGAAAAATAAACCAAAAAATTAGCCAGGCATGGTGGTTGCATGTGCCTGTAATCCCAGCTACTTGGGAAGCTGAGGCATGAGAATTACTTGAACCCTGGAAGCGGAGGCTGCAGTGAGCTGAGATTGTGCCACTGCACTCCAGCCTGGGCCACAGAGCAAGACTGTCTTAAAAAATAAAAAAGAAAAGAAAAAGAACAAATGTGCAAATGTCTATATTATCTTTATGTTCAAGTTAAAATATGATGTGTTTTGATATATGCTTGGCAGGTGTTGTTCGCCCTCAATCCTGGTGATAATTATGTCAGGTTGATGATGAATTACTGTTGTCTTTTACACGTGCAGGTAGATGGTGTTCTGGTTATATGTTTAGCATTACTGACGCTTTTAATATATTTTATAGACCAACAATGTGTTGTTTTACAAAGAATGGTTTCACCTTGGGAATATCTCTCAATTTCACAATAAATATTGATTTACATTCTACCAGTTTTAAAAGCCTGGCCTTATAGACAAGCTTTACACGCTCATAGTTTCCCTTGCGCACCTTAGATTTTACTGTAAGTTCACAGTTCTTAAAAAGCCAATAAAAAGGTTTGTTTAAAATCATCTTCATTTTATTTCCAGTGATTTACTTTTAAATCCTCCAGCTGAATTTTACGTGTATGGAATTGTAATGCATCAACTTTAATATCACACTGTAATGCACAATTTAAAAGATCCTCTAAATCTTAAGAAAAACAAGGGAAGCCAAACTCAATTACCTGCTGGTGAGTTGTCAGTATAAATGAGACAAAGGCTGTTTTCCAGCATAATTAACTGGCTTAAAGATGGCATACAGTAATTTGCCAGCTAGAGATAACCCTTTATTAACACTTTTTAAAATATAGGTTTAAGACACCGTTGCTTCTTAAATTGGTAGTTCAATTTGTTTTCAGAACTGTATAGTTCTTTTTTAATTTACAATGACTAGTTTAAATAAAGATTCATAGGATACAGCTACCCCAAATAAAATATTTCTTCTCACCTTTAAGGTGTTTCTTTTATATGCAAGTGACTAATTAATATTTTTATTATGCTCTCAAATTTCCCATTGTTCCTCATAAATTACACACACACACACACACACACACA
>NW_012110363.1:3631258-3633198 GCF_000951045.1 Mandrillus leucophaeus
TTTCTCTGGATAGCTTCTGCATATTTTAAGCCTGAAAAAAAACAACATGGTCTGAAAAGTAGCTTACAATAACAGCAGTTTGCAACTTTACTGCTATTAAGAGCATTTTCTTAAAAGAAAAAAGTGAATATAGTTTAAGACTTTTGATGCAAATCTTCCTTTAAAATCATATTTTTCACCACCCATTTACTGAACTTGATTCTTGCAACCCTATCACTGACCCATCCTCAGAGAAGGAGATGGAAGTGGATTCCACTGGCACACTTCACTAGTGACTTTCACTAAAAATGCATCATGAACAGAAACAAAATGTTTTGTATAAATCCAAAAATGACAATCTGCTTTATTAAATATGTTTTTTATATAAGAAATTCTCAGATCCAGTATAAGCTAGAACACTCCCACTCATGGGTGGGTATTCCAAGCCAAGGAGGCATTACCCCAGCACTCCTCCCTGCCCTGATTCTTATGTAATTGCTTTGAGAGTGATGTCTGTACCCACCTCAGGAGCTGGAAGAGGCACTGTCACTTTTCCAGACAGTACTGTGTTCTCTGTTTAGCTTATTATAATTTCTACTTGAAAATAAAACCTTCTTCATCAGTTATCTTTGGGGTGGAAATGATAGGACCATCGTTGTTCAGCCACAGCCCAGAAGGAGTCATTAACTTGATGTTCGCAGCTGAGGTGCATGTGGAAGCAAGCTTGGATTCAGTCATCTTTCTCTCAGAGGCCTCAAAACCAGTGCCTCTCAAACTATAATGCACATGTGGATCATCTGGAATCTTATTAAAATGCAGAATCAGCAAATCTCTGGCTATTAATTGATTTTTTTTTCCTAGTACTGCTGGTTGGCTCACCACAGAAAAAGTAGCAAGCTTCTCAACGGAGTCAAAAAGTTACCTTCTTTTTGTTTATTTCTCAAATAAATGGGCTTTGTAAAAATTCTTATGTGACGTAACATAAAATGTAGGCTTTTGCTTATATAGGTGGGCTAATGAGAATGGTAACAGGGTGTCTCTATAAATTGGTTGGCAATTCTTCAATTTCGATGAGTTACCATCTGTCTTATTAAGGGGTTACAACATCAAGATTTGTAACTAACTTTTTTCTGAACTGGGACATTTTGAGAACAAAAGAGGGCACTTTTAATAATTACACTGGCACAAGACAATAAGCAACTGAGAGACATGTTCACCCTACTAAGAGTGACACTACGCTAAAGAACTCTGAGCAATTTAATTCAGCTTTACCATATAGAAATTTATTTTTATAAATGACACGTCTGCTTGTCTTTCGCAGTTTTATATCCTTACAAATGTTGTTGCTTTTTTCTCCATATATTTTAAAAACTTGATCCTCAAAAAGAAAATTTTTTAAATACATTCCTGTTTTGATCCCATTTTTCTAAAACATGTATACGATATAATTTGGTCAAAGCTTTCATGGAATTATTGGCATGAGAGTATTCAATATTTATAATTGATAATTAATTGAAATGGTAATTTTCCTTAAGTTTTAGGTTGAAATTTTTCTACATTGATGGCATTAGGAGTTGTACCTGATGTAAATGACGAGTCGATGGGTGCTGACGAGTTGATGGGTGCAGCACAAGTATACATATGTAACAAACCTGCACGTTGTGCACATGTACCCTAGAACTTAAAGTATAATAATTAAAAAATAAAAATAAAAATAAAAAAGAAAAGAAAAAATGTGGCTGGGCACATTGGTTCACGTCTGTAATCCTAGCCCTTTGAGAGGCCGAGGTAGACAGATAAATTGAGGTCAAGAGTTCGAGACCAGCCCGGCCAACACGGCAAAACTTCATCTCAACTAAAAACCCAGAAAAATAAACCAAAAAATTAGCCAGGCATGGTGGTTGCATGTGCCTGTAATCCCAGCTACTTGGGAAGCTGAGGCATGAGAATTACTTGAACCC
>NW_012110363.1:3634201-3640337 GCF_000951045.1 Mandrillus leucophaeus
AATCAAAAAACCTGAAGTGATATTTTGGTAAGAATTTAATTTTTTGTCCTTTACAAAGCAAAACTGCTGTATGTATGGATATATTAAGTCATACCCAAATGTGTTTTTTCACACAGTAAAATAATTTTAAAATTTGACGATTTTTTTTTTTTGGCTTAAGTTTATATTCTTCATTATGTTTTTAGTTCATTTTTTGTTTTGAAATAAAATCCAACCTACAATAAATTTGCAAAACTTTAGAAAGAATGTCCACATGCCTAACGCCCAGCTACTTCGAATGTTAACATTTTCCATAATCACAGTTAACAAAACCAAGAAATGAACAGTGATGTAATTCTACCAGCTAGTCTAGAGGCCTGACTGGAATCTCATCAACTGTCCTTCTAAAATTATTTTTGTGCATCAGAATCGAATCCAGGACACACATTGCATATAGTGTGTTTCTCCTTTTATCTAGGATAATTTATTAGTCTTTGTCTTTCATGACTCTCTTATTTTTAAGAGCTCTGAGCAGTTATTTTTCTAAATGCCCATCGATTTGGTCTTTTCTCATCTAGTCTCATGACCAAATTTAGGTTATGCACTTTTAAAAAGTATCCAACTAAAATAATGTGTCACCTTTCTCAGGCCATCATGTCAACTAATATTGACTTCCTTCATTCTTGCTATTAATTTTCATCACTTTGTAAAAGTGGTGTCATACAGGTTTCTCCACTATAAAGTTACATTATCCCCTTTGCAATTAATAAGGATGTTCTGGGGAAATATTTGAGACTATGTAAATATTGTCAACCTTATATCATGAGATTCAGAATATATGATTTAGTACCGAGTTTGAGTGCAATTTGGGAGTCAGCTTTCAAAAGTGGAGAACTTAAAGTTTCTCTTACATAAAAGTTTTAGCAAGATTCCAACATTTTCCATCCAAGATCAGTGCAAACACCACAGTGACTGGATTGGTTACAAATAGCTACATTTCGCGGAAGACTACTTGATTACTTTATGAGGAGGAGTGGTGCTCTGAGGAGCTCTTCCCTCTGGCTCTGCTTGCTCTTAACTATTTACAGGAAAATAAATGCAGAAGTTGCATCTGCATGCCATGTGACTCAAGCTGCATAGCCGCATTTCTCTCAAGGATCAGAATAATTTAAAGTTCTAACAGCTTTAAATTGAATTACTTAATTTCGCAATATTCTGCTTAACCCACAAAGTTGCGTCCATCCTTGATGATTGTGGTCAAAAAACAATTACTATTGTGGTGTTTTATTGTGGTGCTTTTAATATTGTGGAGCTTTTTAATAGAAGACTTTAATTTTCTTTTTGCTTTGATTTAGGTAATAATTTTTATTAGTAATTTCTAGTTCTGTTGTATATATTAGGATTAGAGATTATTATTTTAATTAACCTTATTTTATGGAACTTAATTTTTTTTTATGACTTAATATATGATAAAATTTGTAACTGATACTTGAGAAATTAGGGAGGAGGTATATTTTCAATTGCCAGTGGATAAAAGTTTGATATATATCCGTAAATTCTATTGTGTTGATTGTATTGAATAGGTCTTCAATCTACTTTTTATTTTTCATCTACTTGATTTGTCTTGTGTTGGGAGTATTATATAAAAATCTCCCATTACTAATGTATCTTTATCCATCATCTAGCATCTCTTATAGGTTTATGCTTAATCTTCCTTATGAATCATGGCTTTTAGATTAAAATGTGCTTTTCTTTGTCATGTTTAATGTATCTTTTTTGCCTGATGCCTATTCAAAATAATGATACGTGCTTTTTTATTGTCTCCATTTACCTGTATACCTTTGTCTTTATTTTTATCCTTTCACAATTCATTTGTTTTAAATGTTATTAGTACAAGATATAAAATTTAGTTGTTTCATTGTGAGTTAAATTTAAAAACTTTTCATTGAGTTATGTGTATTATGACATATTTTCTATGTTTCTCTGTAAGATGTATATTTATTGTTTTTGACTTAGCTAAGTTTTGATATTTAAAAAGGTTTATATTTGGTTCTAACAATTCCCTTTTTTTTACATAATTTTAATGGTTAGTATTTTTTATACTCTATTTTTTAACTCTAGTATTTACATAATTTTTAATGCTCTTCCTCCCATTTTATTATTTAACATTTTATAATTTAGTTTTTCAATTTTTAATATTCTTCTTCAACTCATACTTATTGCCCATACAACATTGACAAAAAGATTCAGACTCTGTAAAATATTTGAAGATATTTGTTCTGAGCCAAATGTGAGTGAACAACGGCCCGTTATATAGCCCCAGGACATCCTGAGAACAGGTGCCCAAGGTGGTTTGGCTACAGCTTAATTTTAAACATTTTAGGAAGACATATGACATCAGTTAATATATCTAAGCTGTACATTGGTTCAGGCCCGAAAGGCAGGACAACTCTAAGCAGGGGCGTTCAGGTCATACATGAATTCAACAATTTTCTAATTGGCAATTGGTTTAAAGAGTTAAATTACTGTCTCAAGACCTGGAATCAGTAGAAGGGAATGTCTGGGTTAAGATAAGGTCCTGTGGAGACCAAGTCTCCCATTATGCAGACAGAATCTATAGAAGAAAATGTTTCTTATCAGACTTAAATAGTCTGTTCTATCAGTCTTAAGGTCTCTGTTTTAATGTTAGTGCTGGTCAGGTGTGTCTGAATTCCAAAGAGAGGAGGGTATAATGAGGCACATCACACCCCCACTTCCCATCATGGTGTCAACTGGTAAATCAGGTTATCTTTGGAATGCCCTTGGCTAAGGGTAGGGTCCATCGTTTGGTTGGGAGGCTTAGAATATTTTGGGTTTACACAACAATCAATGAAATTCTTCTACTTTCTCCTTTTTTTGGTCCTCCTCTTTTCCATTTTTAGTTGCAACGTTTCTATCATCATCACATATAATTTTTTTTACATTAGTATTCAACCCTTAGCTTTTTTACTCTTGTGTGCAGGGGCAAACACATCTATGTGTATATATGTGTGCATGTACACATATGCATATATATAATGCTCAACAGCAACCCTGTTATTGAAGTTCTCACAAAGAAGTCTTAGCTAATACAAACTTATCCTCTAGTAGATTCCCAAGAAGAGTTCATACATACAGTATTTCCTAAGTTCTTGCAGATTTAAAAATTGTTATCCTATAGCATTGATAATTGAAGAAATTCAGCTCAATATAAAATATCTGCTTCGGCCAGGTGCAGTGGCTCACGCCTGTAATCCCAGCACTTTGGGAGGCTGAGGGGAGCGGATCGCAAGGTCAGGAGTTCAAGACCAGCTTCGCTAACATGGTGAAACCCCGTCTCTAGTAAAATACAAAAATTAGCCAAGCATGGTGGTGAGTGCCTGTAATCCCAGCTACTCGGCAGGCTGAGGCAGGAGAATTGTTTGAACTTGGGAGGTGGAGGTTGCAGTGAGCCAAGATCGTGCCATTGCACTATAGCCTGGGCAACAGAGTGAGACTTAATCTCAAAAACTAAAAATAAAAAAAATAAAATCTCTGCTTCATCCTTGTAATCCCAACTACTCAGGAGGCTGAGGCAGGAGAATTGCTTGAACCCAGGATGTGGAGGTTGCAGTGAGTGAGCTGAGATCACACCATTAAACTCCAGCCTGGGCAAGAGCAAAACTCCATCTTAAAAATAAAATAAAATAAAATAAAGAAACCATCATTGTCTTGTTTTGCATGCTGATTTGAAAAATTTGCTGTCATTCTAATTATTTTGCCCTTGTAAATTATTTGATCCTTTTTGCTTGGAGGCTGTGAAAACTTATTCTTCATTGTTGCAGCCAAATAGTTTTTCTAGGATGTGTTTCAGAATTGATAGTTTTGAGTTAATTTACTAAAATACACATTCCTTTCAATGGTTATATTCAGATAGTTTATTACTGCAAAGTTTTCTTTAACTACAGTTTTGAATCTTCATGCTGCTCAACTATTTTATTGGTTTTTCACAGACTACAGTTATACAAATATTATTTATTATTTGCTTGTCTTATATGCCTACCACTTTTTTTCTGGCTCGTTTAAGTCCTTCTCTTAGCTCTATTTTATTCTCTTGGGCGTTTGCTTGCCTTCCTTCAATGATCTTATTAAATTTTCATTTGAGCCTATTATCCCTTGGTCACAATGTACTTTAGTAATTATATTTGAGATAACTTTGTCTTTTATTCCATTTCTTTCTTAAGTTCTTTTTTTCATCTTTGTTTTTACCCATTTTTAAAAAGAATTTGCATTTCTGGCCCAAGTATTTCTTAAATCCGTAAATGTTTGCTTGATGGTATTTAATTTAGTTTGGAGTATTGTCCTGGGTTTTTTTGTTGCTGTTCATTTGTTTTTTTGTTTTGTTTTGGTTTTGTTTTTTCTGCTTCATGGTCATTACCTTGGAAGTACAGCAAGGGGAACTCCTTAGGTCCTCTTATTTTTATTCTCTTTTGTCTTGTAGAACCGTCAATTTTCTTTTTTTTGCTTCATTACTTCTTCTCCACCCAATTGTCAATGAGTGGAGTGCCTCTCACCATTTCTGTTTGCCCCACATACCTGACCCTGAGAAGCTATAGTTTTCAAAGACTGATATTTCAAATTGCCTGCCCTTTTCAGTTTCTTCTTTGCCATCTGTGCTCTGCTGTCTTGGGACTTCTTTCTGTGTTTTCCCACTTACAGGAGACTTATCTTTTCTGCCTGTGGTATTATGTTAACCATAGACCTATTGTTAGCTTTGTCTTCTCCTAATTTTTCTTAGCCTATATTTGTTCTATATAAAGATATATGATAAGATAGTGTGTGAGTGGTTGCTACATGAAATTTAGTGTGATTATTTTTTCTATTTTTTGTCATCATCATTATTTTGAAGTTTATGCATTCTTTGTCCTTACATTATGTGGAGGGCATATTTGTGTGTGTGTGTGTGTGTCTGTGTGTGTGTGTTTTACTTGTTCTTCTTTCTGTTCTGTTTTTTTTTTTGGACAAAATATTTGCAGAGGTGAACCTGGGAGCTGCCATTGCCTACAGCTACCCAGACGTCTGCTATATCTTGATTTTCAATTTTAACTTGTCACAGAAATATTGGTATCTAATTAATGATTTCTATTTAGTATTTGCAATGACTGACTACTATTTTTCCCATGATAAATAAATATACTACAAATACTAACAATTTTTTTTTTTCCTGGAACTGGAGGGCATTAGTGAGATCTTGGCTCACTGCAACCTCTGCCTCCCAGGTTCAAGTGATCTTCCGGCCTCAGCCTCCCGAGTAGTTGGGACTATAGGCACATGCCACGCCTGGCTAATTTTTGTATTTTTAGTAGACAGGTTTTCACCATTTGGCCAGGCTGTTTTCAAACGCCTGACCTCATGATCCACTACCTCTGCTTCCCAAAGTGCTGGGATTACAGGCGTGAGTCTCCGCGCCCAGCCAACAAATTAAATTTCTATCGCTGATGTGTGACCCTGGGAAATCCCAGCAGTCAATTCTGGCATCATATTTATTGTAAAATGATTATAGAACATGTTTACCTTTGGAGTCTGACTAACTGAATTCATACCAACTACTTAGAACTGTGTTGCTAAGGGCAAGTTCTTCACTTTCTCTCATCTTCATTTGCTCCATGAAATGAGACTAGTAACCTTCCCATTTCATAGAATTGTTAATAAGGATTAAAGAAGATAATGCAAATAAAGCAATTAAAACAGTCTCTGACATAAAACTATTGCCTACAAAGTTTAACCCTTCTTAGCAATGTGTGAAGCATGTTGGAAAATACCTTCTTGTCTACATCAATGTAACTTTTCTTACTCAGAGCCAATTATTTCAAAATTTAAAAATACTGGTGCTTATTATTTTATTCCTTTCAGTCTTAAAAGTTCCCCCTTATTCCTCTAGTTATTCTGATTAGTCAATACTCTTAAATAAATGTTGTAATTAATTCACAGGTCATAAACTTAAAAATAACTAGCATTTGTAGGGGGTTGTGTTTTGCATTAATTAAAAACATAGAAGCATGCAGAGTTAATCATGGTTATGTTAGTTATAAACTATTCTCTGTTCTTTCAATAAAGCAAACACCTTTAGAACATCCAGTTAAGAAATGGGTGGATTTGC
>NW_012110363.1:3641322-3643842 GCF_000951045.1 Mandrillus leucophaeus
TGTCTTTGCATGTCAGAGGAAGACTACATAAATGGCAGTTCTGCAAATTTATATATACGTGTGTGTGTATATATATATATTTAATTTTTATTGAAGGATAATAAATGCAACTCTGCTATTTTAAAACTTACATGCATATTATTAAGTCACAGCAATAAATGTAGTAATTATTTAGAGTTTATCCTAACAAAAGAATTGGGGGCTAGAGAATACTACTATTTATATTATTTAGAACTGCCAATACATTTTGATTGCTTTTATTATGTTTTTACATTTCTTCAGACAATTTTCCTTCTAATTGCTCACACTCTGGGTGGGCCAGCTCCAGTCACCATTGTTATGTCCCTGCTAGAGTGATTCAAAAAATGTTAGATCTTGTATGCTAGGGCTAGAGGTTCCTTGTAATGCAGAGGTGGAGCTAACATTATAAATTATATTGGTTTCCAAGTTAGGGAGGTACTGAATTGTAGAGGACCTTGAGTGTCCTATCTCTCACAATTAACTACTTTAAAATCACAAACAATTTCAGGAAACTTAATAAAAATACAGTGTAAGAGAATACATGAATAAATTTGTATTTTTTATCATACAGATGACATAAACATTTATGTTAGTTCATTTAACTGTAAAATTGCAGTGGATGCTTAGAGCTTTGCTAACAAAGAATGCTGATTTCCTCACTGTGGATATTGAGGAGGCAATTTGCATAGAGACAATTGGAATATTCCTTGTGTTGGTAATATAGCATGTAGAGTGGGATCAAAATATTCAGTGGATAACCATTCTAAAGAATAAGACATCACAGCATTAAAAATTATACCATGCCTAATACCAGGAAATATCAGAATCTGATTCTAATAAGTTAACATTTCAACCACCCTTAATCGTGATGATTTTGTTCCTTCAGGACTACTCTTTATTCTAATGTGATGTTTTATTAATATATGGCTTTAATGTATCCCTAGCTATTTGAACTAATGATAATTGGTATTTACTTTCTTACCTAACTTAACTTTTTATATTTGCTAAAGAATTTTTAATGGTTAGTAGAGTCAACGGAAATGCAAAACCAAAACCAACCAAACAAAACAAAACTCCATTACTCAAATGTATTTATATATTTTAAACAGAATACATTTCAGTTTGTATACATTACATAATTGCAACTGATTTACCCTGTCTTACCACCAAAATTTTATTTCACTGTAAATAATAAATTATTTCCTCAAATAAGACTGAGTATTTTAAATATAAAGTTCACTTTTATTTGGATGGCATCATCAAGAAACCGAGCCTCTCAGAAGTTTCTTAAGAAATGTTTGATTACTTTTGCTGATGTACCCATGTGGTCCGCGTTACTCTGTATATTAATTTTTCCTGATATTGTATAAAACCCATAGTGACAGGTGCTGCTTCTTTCTGTCTTAACAATCACTTTAATTCATAAAATTATTCAGTACATATTTGTGGAATAAAATTGATAAACCAGTCTGATATACAGAGGCAGCTGTCCAGGCAAAAGTAGTAAACTGCTACCAACAAAATTACTTCAGAGGAGCTAACATTATAAATTATATTGGTAGAAAATAATTTATGCAATTGATATGGACTAGACACTACATGTTTTACATTGTTGATTCGTTTAGTCTTCACCACAATCTTAGGAGATTTGTTCTAATATGTATCTCATTTTATATAACAGAAAATTGAGACAAACAGAGGTCAGGTCAAGTAAATTGACTGTAAGTAGTTTTTGCTCTGGATCTTTTACTGATTCAGATGAGAGAGTTGAGAGACTGAACAACACTTTTCATGGTCTCACTTGCCTAGAAGAAACACAAATTGAAGTCCAGATTATACTCAGAGTGAAGCCTTGGTAAATCCCACAGTATAAAGACTGGAAACTTACAGAACTGCACTCTAGGAGAAAAGGTAAACAACAAGCAAACTTTCCCTTGCCAGATCACAGCTCATATTTGAATCATCTGAGTGGCCTTGTATATCTCAAGTCTAAATTTGAATGAAGATGATGCCAGATTTATAGTCTTTTTAGGCATTGGCAGAAACAAATATAAATTCTCTCAGAAAGAAGATAACATCCATCATTCTGGGCGTCAATTGTTTTGTAAAATAATGATTTTTTGATTCAAAGTCTAGAACACAATCAGCAATAATCTAGACATATGATGATGTATAATGACATAAATGAGAATCAGAGTAAATAACAGCAGAAAGATTATATTCTCTCCAGATAAAGGAATCATTATATAGAGGCTAAAAAACTAATGGATATAAAATTTTAAACTTTCTACTTTAGCAAGGAAATAAAAAATAAAAAAGAAACATTATTTATTTTATTGATGGTTTCAGGACATATTAGAGACAAGAAGAAGAATGAACTGGAATATAGATCAGGAAAAATACCCAAATTAACAAAGGAAAATGAAATGAGTAAAACACAGAAGATAAGAAAGATTTACAGAGAACACAACGAGAATTTCTAATATGTGTTTATTTATA